>NC_084737.1:35742571-36048821 GCF_033978785.1 Entelurus aequoreus | reverse complement strand
TGCATCGCCTCTGAGTTGGTAAAAGATAATTGTAGATTATTAATAATGGCCCTCACTTGTATAGTAGGTGGTGGCCATAAACTGAAAAGTTATTAAACTTTGACATTCAACATGGACCCAGAAATCATGAGAAAGACAGGAATAGTGTCCTTTTTTTTTTTTTTTTACCTCCGTGCAGCGTGAAGAGTATGATTAATTCTTCATCGAAACGGGAAGATATAAACATCAGCATCCCACTGAAAGCAGACATTGTACAGTAAGTGATTGTTTTATTATGTTTGTAGTCAGTGATAGGCAATAGCGTGCTACAAGTAGCAACGCTTCATAGCTTAACTATATTGTCGCTCTTTTTTAAACCATTAGCGATTCCTGTACTGAAGGTTGGCTTTTTTTTACAGCCATGTAGCGTAGTAGCGTCTATCGAAGCTAAAGCTACACACTACAAAGCGAAAAAGTGAACTGTACATCCACAAAACAAAAACATACGGAAAAAATCCATGATGATTGGTTGGTTTACATACAAGAAAATCTATGATGATTAGGGGTGTAACGATTGATCGATATATCGATAGATCGAGTTATATTCCTAAAATAGAAGACAATCGATCTGTGCTCGATTAGTTGGCCTTTCAGAAGATATATATCGATTTAACATAGTTTTAAAAGGTAATTAATTGCTTTTATCAATACAAGAAAAAAAACATGGCCTTTAAGAACATCAGACTTCATATAAAATTGTTTTTAGCACTTACTAATTAATTAAAGATCGTTAAGATTACACGAATAGATCCAAGATGGCCCTCCCCAGAGGATGACGTGGCGTGTGAGTTCAAACCCCGGCCGAGTCATACCAAAGACTATAAAAATGGGACCCATTACCTCCCTGCTTGGCACTCAGCATCAAGGGTTGGAATTGGGGGTTAAATCACCAAAAATGATTCCCGGGCGTGGCCACCGCTGCTGCTCACTGCTCCCTTCACCTCCCAGGGGGTGATCAAGGGTGATGGGTCAAATGCAGAGAATAATTTCACCACACCTCGTGTGTGTTTGAGACAATCATTGGTACTTTTTATTTTGTTTTATTTTTTTACTTCTTTTTCTCACCTTCCTGTGCAGAGCTTGAAGGAAATACTCTGGAAAACAATGTTTTTGATCCAGCAACCTTAATAAAGCTGAGAAAATGCAGCAATTTTTGAGTTTTTGACCTACGTAGCTACGCTGGAGTCCTTCTCTGTGCTAGCATACAATGCTAACCAGACGTTTGGACCGCTGCAGACCCCCCGGCTGTCAATAGACAACAACAAGACAAAACAAAAGTGCGGTAGATGGGGAGGAGCTGACCATAGAATCTGGAGCATGGTTAGCAAAGGAAGGTTAACTCTTCCGGTTATACTATTGGCAAATGTTCAGTCTCTGGAAAATATGATGGAGGAACTTCCAACTTTAGCGGCAAGATTTGGGTAGGTGTAACGACTGTCCTCATTAAACAAGCAAGGCGCACCGACAGTAAGGTGATTTCAAACTCCTGCTCCGAAAATGTGGAATATCTGACTTTGAAATTAAGGCCACTTTATCTCTCCAGAGAACTGTAAAGTATTATTGTGAGTGTCGTGTAGATCTCCCCCATTCCGCTGAGGAGGAGGCTGCACCAGAGGTGGCCCAAGGCATAAGGGAACTAAGTGGCTGCTTTGGGCCCCGCGGCCACTAGGAGGCTCCCACATTTACATTGTTTTAATACTAGTTCAGAGGTGTCCCCACTACGGCCCGCTGGAGTCTTTAATGCGACCCGAGAGACGCAACAATTTTATCAAGATTGGCCCACGGTGTGTTTTTGTCAAAATTTATACCCCTGCAAAATATATGCAATATTGGACCGTTTTCACTGCCCTCAGTGGAGATCGAAGGAATCACTAGCTAACGACCACAAGTATATCTTCTTGTAATTAGCATTGATATATATGACCCAATCCAAACAACTTTCCCTACTCATGGTGTAAATGAACTATAACCAACAAATAGTCAACATACGGTCGCACATAACACACATCTTGCTCATTGAACTTTGTGGACGTTATATAAAACACGTATATAGAATAAAAAATTACACATGTATAAAAATCCATTATAGGGCATGATAGGTAATATATGCAAAACTCTCGCCACTCTTCCCCATGTCTGGCACATTTTAGCTGCTTGATATTTCTGATTGATTACAAAACTTTAAGGAAGTCGTCAGGAAAGTACACAAGGTTGAGTCAAACTTTCACATACTCTTAATATTTCATGTTTTGTTTATACTTCATCTGGCTTTGTCGTCACGGTGTGGGGAGGTTTGTTAAGGTTGAAGTAGTTGAAGTTATGTGTTGTTCAGTCTGTAATAGCTTGCTTTAATAAATGCAAACTGAAGTGTTATTTTAGTACAACAGATTGTTGTCACGTCACAATCAACACTGCTGTGTGGCGAAAAAAGTGTCATAATTTGTGTACGCGTGTCTTTGTATGCATGTCTTAGTGTGTGTGTGTGTGTGTGTGTGTGTGTGTGTGTGTGTGTGTGTGTTTGCGCACATCCATATGACAGCCTATTGGCGATTACCCTCAAAAAATGGCTTTATCTGTGTTTGTACTGTATTTTTACATGTTTGGCAAACTTCTCTCTTCAATTTGGTTTGAAATTAATATGCAAACAAAGCATTGCCATCGCAGAACATTCTGTAATATGCAAACAACGTATATGTAATGTTTCGGGAACTGAAAAAATGCACAAATATGGAACCAAAAAGCAACCCAAATGCCCTCTTTATGTAACGTTGATTGCCAAAAAGGCTACCATAATCACAACGTTCTGGGAACCATAAATGCTTAGCTGTGTTATTTGTAAAAACAGCTAGAATGTAAACATTAAATTATAAAAATTAGTTAAAAATAAAAACAAGGATAATTTAAGACTAATATGTACCAGACTACTGAGACAAAATGACACTTACTGTAAATACAAAGCTTAATCACTTGGAACGTTCAGATCCAGGCCACTGTTGTAGCTGATGGTTCTACATTTTTAAATTAGGAACCTTATATGGCACCCTGGAAATCATTCATTCGTGGGTATTATTTGTGTTTTTATGGCATTGGTATTATTTATGTTCTTAACTGGGCCACCACCATGTATTTATAAATGACATGAATGATCAACAATCAATATTATTGGCAGAAATAGACGGCCCCAAAGTCAGAAATAGAGAAGCCCAAAAATCAAATTTTGCTCTGGGCCCCATGGGTGCTCTGGGCTGCACTAAAGGAAATGCATGACATGATGGGCATTAAAATACATATCTGGATGCTAATGTAATTATGTTGGGGGATTTTACCCACTAATAATTCCCTTACAAAAATAACAGGAATATAGGAAACTTCACCTGCAGTATGCATTATTTATTTCACTTTCATACTGGTTAAATGTTTTGCTATAAAGTTACTGAATCTATTTCAACTCTCTGAATCGTTTCGGATGGTATCGTTCTAAAAAATACTATCATCCATGAATTGTAACCGCAAATTCTCAATTGAATCAAATCGTTGCACCCTTAATGCATGTGCATGTATGAGCCAGTCTGCCCCCCAACAAGTGATTGAGAAAAGGAAGAAACGTATACAACCTTGGACCACAACTGAAGAAAATGGCCGACTTGTGCAAAGCTCTTCGGGTAATCCTCTACCATATATGGAGATATCCAACGAAAGCAAAATACGTCACTGAAGTCTCAAATTCTGAACGGCTCATTTGGAGCCACTTTGGAAGAAGGCAAAGTTGTTTTCTGAATATCTCCACCATGCCTCCATGGTTTGATTTCACATTTTTAGGACCCTTTTTAGATAAATATCGCTAGTTGTGAGAAGCTGCATGCAGGAAGGAAACCTATATACTGTAACTTTTTTTGTTGTGGTGGTCAGAATGGATGTAAGAGTTGCATTTTAAAATCATTAGCAAAGGAAGAACCTTACTGAGTTTGAATGTTACATCACACAATTGTACTACATGTGTCCTTACTTGAAGATTAACCATAACTTAAAAATAAATGTGTTCAAATTGAATTAAACTGTTCCAGAGTTCATAATAAAACCTTCATTGATTACAGGTAATGTTTTATATAGTCTAGTTTAAATTCAAGTCTAGAGTGCTGCATAATATAACTAATATAAATGATGTAGGTGTACCATTTAAATAAGTCACATTGCACTGTTTTATATTTGTAACAGTCTTACATGTGAAATGATAGCTTGGAGAACACAGAGGGCATTATTGGATGTGCCCGGGAGTTTAGTTTTTTTACACAACACTTCAAAAGAGCCAAATGTATTATTGATGCTGACTTATTGTCACTTCAGACGTTTCGTACTAAACAGCCAGTATTTTGGGTGCCACAATACCACTACATTTCCATGTCGGGCTCTGTGGTAATCATTTCACTTTTAACTATTTGCTATCACTAGCGCTGACTGATGTAAGACAGAACAATCGTAAACACACTTGGAGTTGATCCTTTTGGATGCGAACTGAGCTAAAATCTCTCAAGCTTTGCTGACGTCTTGCATAAGCTCACATATGATGTCCAGGTTGATACTACTACTAAGATTTTGTCAAATGTAACAAAGTTTTTGTTGTGAGTTGCTGAGTTTCACACGGGTCTTTATGTCTGTCTAACACTGTAGGTTGACATGCATGCGGTGACTGCACTGGCCAAGTGGCAGAACTCTTACAGTATCAGGACGGTGCTGTTGGAGCTCCGACGGCTCATGACGTGCAAAGAGAACATGAAGCTTCCTCAACCACCCGAGGGCCAGATCTATACTAACTGAGCCCCGTTTGTCTCCGTATTGTCCCTCCTCCTTAGCTACTGTCCCAACCTCATTTTGTTGGCTAACTTTCCTTCAATGCATCCACATTCCATTGGCTAAGAGAACACAAGCAGAGCAGAAAACCTAAAGCAAACAAGAACAATTACAGAAACATGCAAACATGAAGTAGATCATTACACGCACACACACACACACACACACACACACACGCGCGCGCATACGCACGTCATTCCAAGATACTCGTGTCCTCTCCCATCACTGGATCTCTTGGTGGACTCGACATAAGCCGGCAGTCCACACCAGTTGTGACCATTGGAACACTATGTACATCTTAATCTTTTGTATTATTTGTGGAAAATGGATGATTGTACAAAAACATAAATAATCTTAATAAGTGTACTTATTTGTGTGTTGCCTTCTTATAACATAGCAGTAGCTCCATGCCTTTACATGCGGTTATTGTTGGCAGTCTTCTGATGTGATAAATCACGGGTAGGTCATGTGACTGCATACCTAATAAAATTTTTCACAAACGTGCTTTGAATTGCAGACTTTCATGCACGAAAAGGCTTCGCTCATTTGAGTCAAATCTGTTTAATACGCTATTACGTGGATATTGTTGTGTCAATTTGCCTTCACTTCATTAACTTTGAAGCAGGCTTTCTGGCATTGGTGTGGCAAATGAATGATGTAGAACAAGAGTAATTTGGCAACTTGTCCAGAGTGTACCCCGCCTTCTGCCCGAATGCAGCTGAGATAGGCTCCAGCACCCCACGCGACTCCAAAAGGGACAAGCGGTAGAAAATGGATGGATGGAAGAGTAATTTAAATCGGTGATTTACAAGTTTTGAGCGATTTTTAGAATATTATTTGGGAAAAATCTAATGCTATAGCTTATTCGGTTCTGTAACTCTTAACTCAAAACAATGTCTACCCTTGTAATGAATTGAAATCAATTTAATAACAAAACACTTGTTGAGTAACAAGCCTTTTATAAAGAAAAACAGACTTTCAGATAACATTGTATGAAAACAATACAACTGAATATAGTTCATAAAACAACTACAGTAGTTTTATACAGTAATGTAATAATGTACAGCATTAACTTTTGGAGAGTGGACCTCTGGTACATTCAGAGCTGCTTCTCAGTCAAACACACCATCAGCAGCTTTCCCATTTTTTTCTGGATAAATGTCCGCTGTTTAGATATTTTAAAATCCTTGGCTAGTGTTAGAGTCATTTTGCTTCAGTGTGGTGCAGGCTAGCAGTGATACGCTCAAACTGCATCACCAAGTCATGTTTTTGATGATTTTCTTTCTTTAATTCAATGAATACCAGACGCTTCTTGTTTCTTGATGCTTATAACTACAATTTTTGCTTGCATCTTAAAGCATAACAAATATTCAAGTGACAGCTCTTATCTAAAAAAAAAACACTCTTAAGTTGATGTACCACTATATCAGGAAACAAACTACAAAGTGTAAAAGAAAGTTTGGACATCCACACCATGACTTGTTTTGACACACATACAGTATGAGTTGTGCACCTTGTTTACCAATATAGCCCTCTACTGGTGAACTGTGGCCATTGCAATTGACCTTTGCTACACTTAGCTGAAAGCAGGTGAAGTGTTTGGAGGAAACTTTCATCGCAAGCCAGGCTGCGTCCCTCAAGACAAACACATGGTCAGGCTTAGATGTTAACGCATAGAACAGTGTTTCTTAACCATAGGGCCCATTGTTGGGCCGCGAGCGCCCCCTAGAGGGCCGCCAAAAAATTCCTGTTCCTCAGCCGTGGTCCGTATGGGCTGGAGCGGTACTCCATTGTAATACACATTTCCACCACTTGTGGCAATAATAAGACTCAAACGAACAGAAGAAGTTTGGAGTTGAAGTCATACACATGTTTCTTCAGTGCAAAAATTATAACCAAAGTGGTGAAGCTGTATTTTCATTTTCACTTGAATTTTGCTGACAGTTTACTTAAGAAACATTAATTTTTGTTGTAGTTTTATATATTTTAGCACAAAAGTGTATGTAAATTATTTTGTCCGTTAATTTTTAGTCCCTTCTTATGCAGTATATTTGGATCATACATATTTTATATTCAGCCTGATCTGAGCCTAATGTTTATGTGTTTAGTAAATAATAATCTTTTTGGTTAACACATACAATGTAAACAATAATATTCATTTTATTTCAACTGCACCTAACAGTAGCTAGCCACCTGTATTTTTGTCATGCTCTCATGTAGGATGACAATAACGCGTTCTAATCTATTCTGTATCATTTGACAAGGTTGTCAACTGTAAGTAGGTTAGATATATTTATTGAATATGACTAAAATGAAGAGTAAGATAACTAATTCTGTGTTAATATTTGAAAGGGCCCCGGGCCCCTCTGTCCTGGAAAAGTTGGGCTCTGAGGTCGAAAAGGTTAAAGGACGCTGAAATCGACGTTGTATGTCTATGTCCATGTATGTTCACATTGGCTTACACCTGTTTCTTTGTTTTACAGTTGGAAACATGCATTTGATAGTTAATAGTTTAGTTCTAAGTTGTTATTGTTTTATTCACACATCTTTTACTTCATGCCTTTTTTGTTTGTATTATTAGATCAGTGATTTCTGTCTATATGAAGCACTTGTTTTCCCCTCTTCAGATTAGTGAATCTGTTATCAATTCTCTTGATAACATGCCTCCTATAATAATATTTATGTCCATATGCCCTGTGCAACCATTAATAACTCCCCTCTTAAGATTGCACTTGTCATGAGAGACAGCGAAGAAGAAGTGCCTACTTCCTGTAAAGTCACAAGCTGCCTCACTCATGGCCTGTAGTGTGAAACATTTGCACTGTGTAAGATCAAGTGCGTAATGGTACTTGCTTTCCATTGTCCCAAAACATGCGTAATGACTGACTTGACCTAATTATGAAAGCAGTCAGTGTCCTCAATTATGCAGTATTTACTGCTGGATGGACTCTGACCCAACCAGCAACCATGTGACCCCACACACTACTAGATCTTGTTTTTTTATGCACTTCTTTGTGGGATGACAGCCACTAGTCTTAAGGCCTGCAGGGACAGAAACAACACGTAAGTACAGCCTGTGTCGTTTGTAAACATGTAGGGGGGCACACAGTATCATTTGATACTGTGTGTGTGTCATGATCATGTTATTGTTACTAACGTGGAGTTGCATGTGAGTGTCCGTGCTAGATTTTCGTCCCTCATCATGTGTGAGCAGTGATGCGGCTCACATGGTCCTTAGACACCAACGGAAGTCATAGAGGAAGTAAAACCAGTTGTCTGAAACCTCAACACCACTTTTTTTCCCCCAACATATTCATCAAATATTATCTCAAATTTAAGTTTTTAAATTGCACTGCAGTCAGGGAGTATATATTTTTTTTGGCAAGTTATAGCGATTTATAGCTTTCGTTTAGGTTCTCATTGATTTCCCCTCACTTTTGTCTGAAGGGTGCAGCTGAGTTGTAATAGTATACAATAGTATTAATGGTAACACTTTAGTATGGGGAACACATATCCACCATTAATTAGTTGCTTACTAACATGCAAATTAGTAACATATTGGCTCTTAATTAGTCATTATTAAGTACTTATTAATGCCTTATTCTGCATGGCCTTATTATACAACCAGTAAGCCATTAACTAAAAGTCTTCCCTCAATAACCTCAGAATTATTGCTTATTAGTAACCCTAACCCTAACCCTTATATGTTCCCCTAGCGTCCAAATAACTCTAAATGAAGTCTTTACTTAGAATATGTTCCTCATACTAAAGTGTTACCGTAATAATAATATCAAGAATGGATTAAGAGTGTGTCGTAACATGGTGCCAGTGCACTGCAGAAAGAGCTGACAAAATATAAGATGATAAGACTAGAATTTAGGAAAACTAAAAACTAAAAATCAGTGAAATTATCTGTCCGTGCAGCGAGTTAATTGGACTTGATAAGACACCCTAAATTAATAATTTTATATCGAGAAATTAGCAGGGCTTTGGAGATACAAATAAGTATTTTATTCTGAAAACAAGCATTATTCAACTTCCAATTCTTAAATCAAGCACCCTCGGGATGTTGCAGAATCTTTAAACAAGACATTTCTATGTTTCTAATTCCTAGTCAAAATATCTCAACAAACTTCCAACAAGTCACAATCCCCTAAATAGTCATTTTCAGTGAGACACAATAACATGTTATTAGGCAATATATATTCTGAGGGAAAAAAATACTACTACAACACTAGTACAGCTAATAATATGTTTTAATTGCTAATTTCAAGATCACTTTTAGGTTTTTAAAGCTTAAATATGTCTTATTTTAAGAAATCTTACCAAGACAATTTTGATTTGTTCCATTGGCAGATTCTTTTGCTCATTACAAGCAAAAATAACTTTTATTGTTTTTTTTTTTTACTACAGAATATATTTTTTGAATAGTTATTTTCTCAATTTTAACATTTTTAAATTAGAATCAAGAAAATATATATATTCATGCTAAAATTAAGATTATGATGTAAAGCCAATGACTAAAATTAACTAAATAGCTCTTAAAACTGGGGACATTTCTGGAAATAAAAATTTTAAATCTGGGTAAGTAGCAAATCATTTGTATTGTGCAAAGTTTATGCCATGTTTGAAAGATGTGGAATGTACAAGCATGAATTGTTTGTGTATATGTGTGTGTCTGTGTGTAGTTCAAGGGACATTTTACTTGTGTGTGTAATGGAACGCTGCAAATAATAAGAAGCAAGTTGTACAATATATATCCTTAGCTACACACATTATTAGTAGTTGAGTGTTCTTCACCAGATTCCGCAGTCAACGTGTTTTGTTCTTTGTTTGTACATTTTGTGTTCGGTACACAGTCAAGTGAACAATTCCACTGGCAAAAATGGAGGTATGAGACTAGAACATTTCTGTACCTATAGGTACCTTTTTAAGAATGTTCTCTCGAAAGGATACTATTGGTCTTCAAGAGGATGATCTACAGAAGGGGTCCCCAACCACCGGGGCCCGGTGGTTGTTTTTTTTATTAAATCAACATAAAAAAACACAAGATACACTTACAATTAGTGCACCAACCCAAAAAACCTCCCTCCCCCATTTACACTCATTCACACTCATTCGCACGAAAGGGTTGTTTCTTTCTGTTATTAATATTTCTGGTTCCGACATTATACATCAATATAGATCAATACAGTCTGCAGGGATACAGTCCGTAAGCACACATGATTGTATTTTTTTATGACCAAAAAAAAAACATACCCCCACCACCCCCGGTCCGTGGGACAAATTTTCAAGCGTTGACCGGTCCGCAGCTACAAAAAGGTTGGGGACCACTGTTGTAGCGGGCGATGAAAGTCCTTTAAATCTGGGATCTGTTGCACCTCATTGTGTGGATGTGAGGGTGCATGCACCAACAATGAGGGTCCAGCACACTAACCTGGATGCGCACACTTGGTGCAGCTTTTGTCAAGTAATTGGGGAACGAAAACAACAACAACCCCACCCCCCCAAAAAAATAAAAAAATAAAAAATAAAAAAAATAAAAAAGGGAGAGAAGAAGACGTGGCCTCACCTGCAAGTAGCCAAATAGTAGTTGCCCTTTAAGCGAAACCAATGTATTCAAAATGTCGCAACCCCAACCCCCTCCCTCCCGACATTTCATATAAACATTAGAAAGGAATCATGCATGTTGCATCAGGTTTTACTCCTAACAATGCCCAAGTTACGTCCAATGTCTTCAAAATAGCAAAACGCCACTTGGAAATATGCAAATTAGGGGTCTAGATACACCCAAAAATAAAAATGAGCATTTCAACACATATCTAATTGTCAAAACACATGAACTAGACTCCAAGTTTACATTTGTAGCTCATCTGTTTCAAATGTTAGAGACAAAAGCTATTACAAGTGGCGGCCATATTTGATTGGCCGCTGTGGTGACCCCAAAGGTCACCGTCGGTGGCGCCCTAGCTAAATCATTTAAGTATGCCCTTAGCTACACCTGTGCCAAATTTGGCGCTTTTAGACAAAAGTGAACAAAAATATCCCTAAGGGCCTCCACTAATATGCGATCATGAAAAAATATTTAAAATGGGAAGGAGTGGATTTATACACTGTTAAGAAAAATATTTTTTGAAAGATTTAAACCAAGATGTTACAGCTCGCTTCCTCGCTACAACTTCACTTCACTTGACACAGATTTACAGAAGAAAAGATTGGAGGCACATCGTGTCTTTACATCTGGAGGGCTCTATAAATTAAAGTTGGACTTATTCGTGCATCGGTAAGTACCGTTAGCTAGCAGAAGGGTGGGCAAAATTTGGCTTGCGAGTCACATGCCACATTTAACTAAGTCTAACCTAATTATGAAAAGCCATGTTCAACATCGGTTCGTTTATTTTAATTGTATTTTTTTTAGTTTACATATTTTAAATGTATTTTATTGTATTTTTAGTATATATATATATATATATATATATATATATATATATATATATATATATATATATATATATATATATATATATATACACACAGTATATACTGTATATACAGTATATACTGTATACACATACACACACACATATATATATACATACAGTATATCTATATATACAGTATATATATATATATATATATATATATATATATATATATATATATATATATATATATATATATATATATATATATATATATATATATATATATATATATATATATATATATATATATATATGTATACAGTCGTGGTCAAAAGTTCACATACACTTGTAAAGAACATAATGTCATGGCTGTCTTGAGTTTCCAATAATTTCTACAGCTCTTATTTATTTGTGATAGAGTGATTGGAGCACATACTTGTTGGTCACAAAACACATTCATGAAGTTTCGTTCTTTTATGAATTTATTATGGGTCTACTGAAAATGTGACCAAATCTGCTGGGTCAAAAGTATACATACAGCAATGTTAATATTTGGTTACATGTCCCTTGGCAAGTTTCACTGCAGTAAGGGACTTTTGGTAGCCATCCACAAGCTTCTGGCAAGCTTCTGGTTGAGTTTTTGACCACTCCTCTTGACAAAATTGGAGCAGTTCAGCTAAATTTGTTGGTTTTCTTACACAGACTTGTTTCTTCAGCATTGTCCACACGTTAAAGTCAGGACTTTTGGAAAGCCATTCTAAAACCTTAATTCTAGCCTGATTTAGCCATTCCTTTACCACTTTTGAAGTGTGTTTGGGGTCATTGTCCTGTTGGAACACCCAACTGCGCCCCAGACCCAACCTCCGGGCTGATGATTTTAGGTTGTCTTGAAGAATTTGGAGGTAATCCTCCTTTTTCATTGTCCCATTTACTCTCTGTAAAGCACCAGTTCCATTGGCAGCAAAACAGGCCCAATGCATAATACTACCACCACTATGCTTGATGGTAGGTGTGGTGTTCCTGGGAATAAAGGCCTCACCTTTTCTCCTCCAAACATATTGCTGGGTATTGTGGCTAAACAGCTAAATTTGGTTTCATCTGACATCACATGGACAAAGATAAGACCTTCTGGAGGAAAGTTCTGTGGTCAGATGAAACAGGGTACACCCTGGACAAGGGAAATTACATTCATTTATTTTAATCAGTCTGTTTCAAAAACAAAAAAAAGAAATTGCTACCAAATTGCTTCACCTTTCATCCTGTAGGTGTAATTTTGGCAGCAGACTGCATTATCCTGCTTGTCCAGCTGCTGCAGGATGTCGCTGCTGGTGCACATGCTCGCCTGTGCCTTTGGCCTGGGCTCCTGGGTGGCAGTGAACGGCCTGTGGGTGGAGCTTCCACTCATCGTCAACACTCTCCCTGAAGGCTGGGACCTGCCCTCCTACCTGACCGTCATCATCCAGCTGGCCAACGTGGGACCCTTGCTTATCACGCTCATGCACAAACTGAGCCCGGGCCGCATAAACGAGCGGGCCGTCATCTACGCCATCCTCTCCGTCGGCGTCTTGTCCTGCATTTTGCTGGCCTTCTTCTGGGATGAAACCACCATCGTGGCTGGTGCCTCACACAGCACGGCCTTCTTCATCATCACCTTCTTCCTCTCGCTGGTGGACTGTACCTCGTCCGTCACTTTTATGCCTTTCATGACCCGGCTCCCGGCAAAGTATATCACCACATACTTCATCGGAGAGGGGCTAAGTGGCTTCCTCCCTGGCGTTGCTGCTCTCGCCCAAGGCGTGGGTATGGCCAAGTGTGTTAACTCGTCTCAAGCTGCAGGAAACCACACAGGTGGAAACGGGTGGTTCCTCCAAACCCAGTATCTCCCACCCAACTTTTCCATAGAGGTGTTTTTTTCCTTCCTGACAGCCATGATGTGCATAAGTCTGTCTGCGTTTGTGGCGCTGAACAGGCTTCGTTTGCCATTGAGTGAACACCTAGTGGCAGACTCAGTGGCGCCAGTCTGCTCAGGGCTGGACAATCCTGCTGCGGACACTGATGGAGATGACCTAAGATGCCAGAACAAGGAAGAGAGCCAGATAGTTCCTCCCCTGGCAGGCCTCAATCACTCTGTATACCAGCTGGCCTTCATCTACTTCCTGGTGGTGTGGGTTAATGGTGCTACCAACGGCGTGCTGCCCTCCGTACAGACGTACTCCTGCATGCCATACGGGAACCTGGCCTATCACCTTTCTGCTGCTCTGGCTTCAGTGGCTAACCCTGTGGCTTGCACCATTGCCATGTTCTTCCAGAACAGGTACTACAAAACCCAAAAACCAGTGAAGTTGGCACGTCGTGTAAATGGTAAATAAAAACAGAATACAATGATTTGCAAATCCTTTTCAACCTATATTCAATTGAATAGACTGCAAAGACAAGATATTTAACATTGTAACTGGTAAACGTTGTTATTTTTTGCAAATATTAGCTCATTTGGAATTTGATGCCTGCAACATGTTTCAAAAAACACTTATTTGGAACATCCCACAGGTGAACAGGCTAATTGGGAACAGGTGGGTGCCATGATTGGGTATAAAAGCAGCTTCCATGATATGCTCAGTCATTCACAAACAAGGATGGGGCGAGGGTCACCACTTTGTAAACAAATGCATGAGCAAATTGTTCAACAGTTTAACAGTTTAAGAACATTTCTCAACGAGCGATTGCGAGGAATCTAGGGATTTCACCAACTACGGTCCGTAATATCATCAAAATGTTCAGAGAATCTGGAGAAATCACTGCACGTAAATGGCAAGGCCGAAAACCAACATTGAATGCCCTAGACCTTCGATCCCTCAGGCGGTACTGCATCAAAAAGCGACATAAGTGTGTAAAGGATATCACCACATGGGCTCAGGAACACTTCAGAAAACCACTGTCAGTAACTACAGTTGGTCGCTACGTATGTAAGTGCAAGTTAAAACTTTACTATGCAAAGCGAAAGCCATTTATCAACAACACCCAGAAACGCCGCCGGCTTCACTGGGCCCAAGCTCATCTAAGATGGACTGATGCAAAATGGAAAAGTGTTCTGTGGTCTGACGAGTGCACATTTCAAATTGTTTTTGAAAACTGTGGATGTCGTGTCCTCCGGACCAAACCATTCGGATCGTTATAGGCGCAAAGTTGAAAAGCCAGCATCTGTGATGGTATGGGGTGCATTAGTGCCCAAGGCATGGGTAATTTACACATATGTGAAGGCACCATTAATGCTGAAAGGTATATACAGGTTTTAGAGCAACATATGTTGGCATCCAAGCAAGGTCTTTTTCATGGATGCCCCTGCTTATTTCAGCAAGACAATGCCAAGCCACATTCTGCATGTGTTACAACAGCGTAGCTTCGTAGTAAAAGAGTGCGGGTACTAGACTGGCCTGCCTGTAGTCCAGACCTGTCTCCCATTGAAAATGTGTGGCGCATTATGAAGTGTAAAATACCACAACGGAGACCCTGGACTGTTGAACAAATTAAGCTGTACATCAAGCAAGAATAGGAAATAATTCCACTTGAAAAGCTTCAAAAATTGGTGTCCTCAGTTCCCAAACGTTTACTGAGTGTTGTTAAAAGGAAACGCCATGTAACACAGTGGTAAAAATGCCCCTGTGCCAACTTTTTTGCAATGTGTTGCTACCATTAACTTCTAAGTTAATGATTATTTGCAAAAAAAAAATGTTTCTCAGTTCGAACATTAAATATCTTGTCTTTGCAGTCTATTCAATTGAATATAAGTTGAAAAGGATTTGTAAATCATTGTATTAAGTTTTTATTTACGATTTACACAACGTGCCAACTTCACTGGTTTTGGGTTTTGTATTATTATTGCTTTTTACATGTAAGGGTGCAAATATTTGCTCAAATTTCCCACACAAATGTATGTTAGGTTAAATGAGGACTCTAAACCGTCCATAAGTGTGAATGTGAGATACCGATACTCAATGGTAACAATTTTTGGTACTTCTCCGGTTCATGTGTTAATGAATATTAATTTGTTTAATATTATAATCATATGTTTTTATTTAACATATACCACTGAGCTGATAATGATAACTGCTGTCTTGTTGTTGATTTCCTACACTTCTGAGTCTCATTTGCAAGTATTATATAGTAGACGTTGCATGCAGTTGTAATTCCTAGACGTTAGATGGCAGTAGTGCATAGGCTATATGATGTGTTGCATAGTCAGGGTAGTTTTTGCCATTAAGCTGAATCTAATATTTTGTTGCGCCCTAACAAAAGGGTAATGTAAGTGTTTATACTGTAAGTACAGTCGTCCATCGCCACATCGTGCTTCAAATATTGCAGCTTCACCACATTGCAGCTTCACCACAAGCATACAAATAGGCTGAATCAGTGATTCTCAAACTGTGGTACGCGTGGTACGTGGGCTCTGTGTAGTTGTACGCTAATGAATCACTTGATTAAAGTAAAGTGTTTTATTTTCCTATATTCAGACACAGAGTTACTGTTCAAACTGTGTGTAATGCTACAGTGGCCAAGAATATTGAATATACATGTTAAATAAAACCTCCGCCTTCTTTTTATAGAATACTTAGCCCTACTACGCGACTGTATTTTAATGTTGGTCATTATGGTTGTACTTGGAGAGCCAAGTTTTTTTCTGAGGTGGTACATTGTGAAAAAAGTTTGAGAACCACTGTTCTAAATGAGCTAAAAATACCAATACTACAGTAGTATTGGCCACGAGAGGAGACCAAACCAATCAGACAATAGTGTTCAGTATCGTGGCCACTGATTGGCTCAGCCTCAGACAGCATTACTATATTGGATTGAAATAATGTGAAGGTGACTAAAGGGTGTTATTTTATGTTTATAGGGCTCTCATAATGTTAAAAAACATGTTTAGAAGGTCGTAAACAGTTTTTTAGGTTCTAGCAATGAAAATATTTTATTTATAAATAGTTATTCCTACTTAGCAGAAATGTATTTATCCGGAACCAATTAACAGCAATAAACGGGGGATGACTATTTTGTGGCAGTGTTTAATTGCAACGTCCATCGTAGTTGTATTTGTGATTCAAAACTGTAATGTAAAATTGCTAATTCTAATCAGTAGCATGTCTACGGCAAATTCAATGTACATTAGCATTGAGCAAACGCATTTTGAAAATACAAGCCTCACTGTATGTTTGAGTGTTTTCTATCATGTATACCTGCTTTGTTGGCATGGACAATTGCAACATTACCTAGAGGCAGTTTGGCTGAGGCTGCTCTGAGTGCTTCCTCGAGTGCTTGTTTGTCCGCCAAGTATTTGAGCCGACTGAGTCTGCAACAGAACGTGACGTCCCCCGTTAGTGTTGGTTGGTCCCTTTAAAAGTATTACATACGGTACCCATCCCTAATTGTGTAGATATATACTGTATGGAGGCAAAATCCCATAAAGTATCCAAATACAAGATATCTTAACTACTGTAAATTTTATTACATTTTCTTGAATTTTGTTATTTTACAACTGTCTTACTGTTCATTGTAAAAATGCCACTTAAAATATGAGCCTAATTTCAGCTTCCATCTGTTTTCAGGTCTCTTATGTTTCTGGGTGTGCTGACGGTGATTGGAACAGGCTTTGGTAGCTATAACGTGGCCATGGCTGCTATGAGCCCATGTCCTCTACTTCAGGGGTCTGTGGCGGGACAAGTACTCATTGTGAGCAACACACAAACATGTTGTGTGACTGTTTACTGGTGGCTTAATTGAGGAAATATCAAAGTTCAACTTCTTAACAAGATAGTGTCAACTCATAGTAGTTATGATAAGTGATGACTGTTGTTGTTTTTGGCCACTAGTAAAAAGGCAACACTGTGCATTGGCTCGTAATAATGAAAATTCCCTCTTGCCATGGTGACCCCAGATATTTTAATGTTGGTGGACCAGCCAGGACACCAGTCATGTAATGTTACCACTAGCAAAAGTTACGGTTCAGAGTTGTGTCATGTTTGTCCAAACTCAATTTTGCCACTTCAGCTTGTCAGTAATCAAGTTGTAATTACCCATATTCTGTGAGTGATCTCCTCTCTGAGCTGCCACCTTAACGTGGTAGAGGAGTTTGCGTGTCCCAATGATCCTAGGAGCTATGTTGTCCGGGGGCTTCTATGCCCCCTGGTAGGGTCTCCCAAGGCAAACTGGTCCTAGGTGAGGGATCAGACAAAGAGCAGCTCGAAGACCTCTCTGAAGAACACAAACAAAGGACCCAGATTTCCCTCGCCCGGACGCGGGTCACCGGGGCCCCCCTCTGGAGCCATGCCCGGAGGTGGGGCACGATGGCGAGCGCCTGGTGGCCGGCCGGGCACAGCCCGAAGAGGCACCCTGGGTCCCCCCTCCAATGGGCTCACCACCCATAGCAGGGGCCATAGAGGTGCAGTGTGAGCTGGGCAGCAGCCGAAGGCAGGGCACTTGGCGGTCGGATCCTCGGCTACATAAGCTAGCTCTTGGGACGTGGAACGTCACCTCACTGGGGGGGAAGGAGCCTGAGCTAGTGCGCGAGGTGGAGAAGTTCCGGCTAGATATAGTCGGACTCACTTCGACGCACAGCAAGGGCTCTGGAACCAGTTCTCTTTAGAGGGGCTGGACTCTCTTCCACTCTGGCGTTGCCGGCAGTGAGAGGCGACGGCAATTCTTGTTTCCCCCCGGCTCAAAGCCTGCATGTTGGAGTTCAACCCAGTGGACGACAGGGTAGCTTCCCTCCGCCTTCGGGTGGGGGTATGGGTCCTGACTGTTGTTTGCGCTTACGCGCCAAACGGCAGCTCAGAGTACCTACCCTTTTTGGATTCACTCGAGGGAGTACTGGAGAGTGCTCCCCCGGGTGATTCCCTCGTTCTACTGGGGGACTTCAACGCTCATGTTGGCAACGACAGTGAAACCTGGAGAGGCGTGATTGGAAAGAATGGCCGCCCGGATCTGAACCCGAGTGGTGTTTAGTTATTGGACTTTTGTGCTCGTCACAGATTGTCAATAACAAACACTATGTTCAAACATAAGGGTGTCCATATGTGCACTTGGCACCAGGACACCCTAGGCCGCAGTTCCATGATCGACTTTGTAGTTGTGTCATCGGATTTGCGGTCTCATGTTTTGGACACTCGGGTGAAGGGAGGGGCGGAGCTTTCTACCGATCACCACCTGGTGGTGAGTTGGCTGCGATGGTGGGGGAGGATGCCAGACAGACCTGGCAGGCCCAAACACATTGTGAGGGTTTGCTGGGAACGCCTGGCAGAGTCTCCTGTCAGAGAGAGTTTCAATTCCCACCTCCGGAAGAACTTTGAACATGTCACGAGGGAGGCTCTGGACATTGAGTCCGAGTGGACGATGTTCTGTACCTCTATTGTCGGGGCGGCCGATTGGAGCTGTGGCCGCAAGGTGGTTGGTGCCTGTCGTGTCTGTAATCCTAGAACCCGCTGGTGTCACCAGCGGTGTGGGATGCCATCAAGCTGAAGAAAGAGTCCTATCGGGCTCTTTTGGCTCATAGGACTCCGGAGGCAGCAGACAGGTACCGACAGGCAAAGCGGTGTGCGGCTTCAGCGGTTGCGGAGGCAAAAACTCGGACATGGGAGAAGTTCGGGTAAGCCATGGAAAACAACTTCCGGGCGGCTTCGAAGCGATTCTGGACCACCATCCGCCGCCTCAGGAAGGGGAACAGTGTAATGTCAAAACCGTGTATAATGGGGATGGTGTTCTGCTGACCTCGACTGCGGATGTTGTGGATCGGTGGAAGGAATACTTCGAAGACCTCCTCAATCCTACCAGCACGTCTTCCAATGAGGAAGCAGGGCCTAGGGAATCTGTGGTGGGCTCTCCTATTTCTGGGGCTGAGGTTGCAGAGGTAGTTAAAAAGCTCCTCAGTGGCAAGGCCCCGGGGGTGGATGAGATCCGCCCGGAGTTCCTTAAGGCTCTGGATGTTGTGGGGCTGTCTTGGTTGACAAGGCTCTGCAACATCGCGTGGACATCGGGGGCGGTACCTCTGGATTGGCAGACCGGGGTGGTGGTTCCTCTCTTTAAGAAGGGGAACCGGAGGGTGTGTTCCAACTATCGTGGGATCACACTCCTCAGCCTTCCCGGTAAGGTCTATTCAGGTGTACTGGAGAGGAGGCTACACCGGATAGTTGAACCTCGGATTCAGGAGGAACAGTGTGGTTTTCGTCCTGGTCGTGGAACTGTGGACCAGCTCTATACTCTCGGCAGGGTCCTTAAGGGTGCATGGGAGTTTGCCCAACCAGTCTACATGTGCTTTGTGGACATGGAGAAGGCATTCGACCGTGTACCCCGGGAAGTCCTGTGGGGAGTGCTCAGAGAGTATGAGGTTAGCTCCCTGTATAATCAGTGTCAGCGCTTGGTCCGCATTGCCGGCAGTAAGTCGGACCCGTTTCCAGTGAGGGTTTGACTCCGCCAAGGCTGCCCTTTGTCACCGATTCTGTTCATAACTTTTATGGACAGAATTTCTAGGCGCAGTCAAGGCATTGAGGGTATCTGGTTTGGTGGCTGCAGGATTAGGTCTCTGCTATTTGCAGATGATGTGGTCCTGATGGCTTAATCTGGCCAAGATATTCAGCTCTCACTGGATCGGTTCGCAGCCGAGTGTGAAGCGACTGGGTTGGGAATCAGCACCTCCAAGTCTGAGTCCATGGTTCTCGCTTGGAAAAGGGTGGAGTGCCATCTCCGGGTTGGGGAGGAGATCTTGCCCCAAGTGGAGGAGTTCAAGTACCTCGGAGTTTAGTTCATGAGTGAGGAAAGAGTGGATCGTGAGATCGACAGGCGGATTGGTGCGGTGTCTTCAGTAATGCGGACGCAAAAAGATAATATGGAGCCACGGTGAAAAAGAGGTCTTGCATTCTGTCCCTACCAATAATTTTTAGCGTGGACAATGATTTTTTTTTATAAGCGTAAGACAATCTATCTATTATACAAGCTATGAAGAAACAAAGTCTTTTGAACTATTATATGCTGACTTTATAGTGTTATAACTTATCTGTGCATCAATATAGTGATATTTTACATGTACAATGATGTGTACATTATATTTACAGTAAATAAAAATACCTCAAATTGAAGACTTTTCTCAGCATTTTTAGGTGAGATTAAAATAGAGATGAATTAGATTAATTAATCACAGATCATTAGTAATTAATATATACTAGCGTATGAATATAAATACACCCAGTATTTACACTAATGTATATATATATATATATACACACACACACACATGTATTTATGTATGTGTATATATGTATGTATGTGTATATATGTATGTATGTATATATATATACACATATATATATGGTCGAGGTTTCTGTGGTTTATCCGTTATATAGTGCTCAATACAGGGGTAGAGCGGAATATACGTTAGGTCAGGAAAAAACACAAAGGCTATCTAATCCCTACAAGCCGGTTTCACAGGTTTCCCTCCTCGCACATAAAATCCCCTGACGAGCAGGGAAACCTGCGAAACAGGCTTGTTGGGATGAAATAGCCTCTGTGTTTTTTCTTGACCTAACATGTATGTATATTCCTACATATCACATATACAGTAAGATTTCCCAAAGATGTGTTGATTGTTTATGTTCCAATACACATACATAAATTATATATATATATATATATATGTATATATATATATACACACACACATATATATATATATATATATATATATATATATATATATATTAGAGATGTCCGATAATGGCTTTTTGCCGATATCCGATATTTCCATATTGTCCAACTCTTAATTACCGATTCCGATATCAACCGATACCGATATATACAGTCGTGGGAATTAACATATTATTATGCTTAATTTTGCATTAAACAATGTAACAAGGTTTTCCAAAATAAATCAACTCAAGTTATGGAAAAAAATGGCAACATGGCACTGTTATATTTATTATTGAATTCTACAAAGTGCATTCTTTTTTTAACATGCCTCAAAACAGCAGCTTGGAATTTGGGACATGCTCTCCCTGAGAAAGCATGAGGAGGTTGAGGTGGGGGTGGGGGGGTAGGGGGTAGCGGGGGTGTATATTGTAGCGTCCTGGAAGAGTTAGTGCTGCAAGGGGTTCTGGGTATTTGTTCTGTTGTGTTTATGTTGTGTTACAGTGTGGATGTTCTCCCGAAATGTGTTTGTCATTCTTGTTTGGTGTGGGTTCACATTGTGGCGCATATTTGTAACAGTGTTAAAGTTGTTTATACGGCTACCCTCAGTGTGACCTGTATGGCTGTTGACCAAGTATGAAAGGCATTCGCTTGTGTGTGTGAAAAGCCGTAGATATTATGCAACTGGACCGGCACGCAAAGGCAGTGCTTTTAAGGTTTATTGGTGCTCTGTACTTATCCCTACATCCGTGTACAAAGTGGCGTTTTAAAAAGTCATACATTTTACTTTTTTAAACCGATACAGATAATTTCCGATACATTTTTAAAGCATTTATCGGCCGATAATATCGCGATATTATCGGACATCTCTAATATATATATAAATAAATGTGACATAACCTCATAATTAGATGAACTGATTTAAGTAAAGCATGTGTCCAAAGTTGTCCTTTTTTGCCCTCATTAGGTGCTCTCGTGGCTTTTCTTCACTGGTACTCTGTCTTACGTCAAGGTGATGGTGGGCATCATCCTGCGTGACCACAGCCACAGCGCCCTGGTTTGGTGCGGAGCTGCAGCACAAATGGGATCGCTGGTGGGCTCCGTTACCATGTTTCCTCTGGTAAACATCCTCAACCTCTTCAAGTCTGGGGACTTCTGCAACACTAAATGCCCCCTCTAAAATGATTAGTATTTTGTTGAAGAGGACAGGAGTGATTTCAAATACAGTTTTCCTTGTCAGAGTAACTTAGTAACAAAGTAAAAGTATTAGTAAGAGATTCACTGTCATAATTGGTTCAACCATGATATGACCTTTTCCTTAGTTTCCATGTTTTGCCGTTTATTTTATGTGTTTTCCTTGGTTGTAGTGTTCACTTGGCTTTAGTGTTGACTGTTTTGCAGTGATATGACCACTGCTTCTGAGCACTGGCTCCTTCACCTGTACCTGATTGCCAATCAGGGTGTTCACCTGTCCTTAGTTGGCAATCAGGAGGGTTTGTCCCCCAGTGTTGTCAGGTTGACGGTGCTGGTTCAGTGTGGACTGCGTGTGGTTTGTCTAACCCTGGATTTGCACTGCAGAACATCTTTGTCAGATTAAAAAAGAAAAAAACAAGAAGAAAAAAACCACTCCAAAAACAGCATTCAGTGGCATCCAAAACTACGCGCAAGCTCATGACCAAATGCATCAACTTAATGATTTGACGTTTTGATATTGTTTAACAAGATTATCCAACATTTCGGAAAGGAGGACATTCATTATAGGTCCCCTTTAATGTTTATATATCAACTTGTTCCACTTTAATTGTATTTTGTTAGAAATTGTAAATACATGTTATTTTTCAAATAAGTGCTAAATAAACTAATTTATTAAAGAATAGAAAATGCAATGGTTGACATAGCAAGAAATCAACTATTCAGTTTATATTCATTATAGTTCCCAAAGTCATGAAACCAATGCAATGTTATGTTTGACCACTAGGTGGCAGAAGCACAACACCAAAATCTGTAACTAAAATTTTACAAGCCTGACAGGATTTTAAAGGAAAAAAAAAGTATTTTACTCATCTTCAGACATTTTGCTTATACTGGCTAGGAATTTTTAAACAGGGGGGAAAATACATTCAAAACAAGCTAACTGTTCATTTCAGCAAGTGAGAGGGTCAGTGCACAGTGATCTTTATAGATAGGGAGAACAGGCTTTATTGTCAACACTCATATTTTGCCAAGAGAGGGCGCTGTCTCTCAAACTGTGGTGTGAAAAGTTTACAGATTTCGGATCAGAGCTCACCTACATAGTCATCTCTAGAATAAGACAGCTGGTGAGAGAGGACCTAATATGTAAATATTAAAACAAGTTAAAAATGTTAAGTACCAATGATTGTCACACACACACTAGGTGTGGTGAAATGTGTCCTCTGCATTTGACCCATTACCATTTCACCCCCTGGGGCGTGAGGGGAGCAGTGAGCAGCAGCGGTGGCCGTGCCCGGGAGTCATTTTGGTGATTTAACCCCCAATTCCAACCCTTGATGCTGAGTGCCAAGCAGGGAGGTAATGTGTCCCATTTTTTTTAGTCTTTGGTATGAAAGCTTTTTAGTATTTGTCTTCTAGGCTTTAAAACGTGTGAAGGGAAACCTACAGTTTATTGTTATTAGCTAGCTAACTATTTGTTAAACAGTTAACTGTGTACATACTAGCAAAACATTCCTGTTGGGGTTGGCTGCCAGATTCTCCTTGGGGTTGATTGTCACATCTCCTACATATCACATATACAGTTGGATTGCTTAAAGATGTGTTTATTGTTTTTGTTCCTTGCTTATTTTGTGTTGTGTAAAGATCCCTTCAGTTATGTATTTTTATGAAACTTTTTCATCTATAGTTCTGCCTTCTTGAAAGGTTTGTTCCCATTGAAGTAACATTGTGACAACCGACAACTATCCTGATGTGAAGGTGTTAGTTGTCACAATGTGTCAGTGTCTTTGATAGTTTATTTCTCCTTTGTTACAATGAGTTGTAGAATGAGAGGGATACACGTTTCAACACCGAAAGCTTCAATTTAATGTAATAAAAAAAAAAAAAAGGTTTGAAAGATGCAATTTGTTATTCTGATAGCCAGACCTGTGTGTTTACTTCCTTCCGTACCTCATGGTTTTGGCATCACATGACATCCTCTGAGGAAGGCAACAACTGTAGCCGAAACCGTCAGCTACGGAAGAAAGTATACTATAATAAGTATACTATATATTCTGACTATAAGAATAACAAATTGCATACGTTTTTCAAGACGTAATGAACCTCTTTGGATTAAGATTGAAAGATGTTTTTATGATGAACAATTCACATTAGAGTTGCACAGATCAATAGTTTGATCGATTAATTGTCTGAGTGTAATTATCCAGACCGCATGGAATGTCCGGAATTTGAAATACGGGCACACAGACTACGTTTACACTGCAGGCCAAAGTGGCCCAAATCGGATTTTTTCGAAATCTGATTTTTTCCAGCTGACTGTTCACACTGCAAGTAAAATGTGATCTTTATCAGACTCCCAATAAAGCCTCGACGTCACTTGCATGCGCACTTCCATGAAGTGAAAACAAAGGAAATTGACCAGGTTCTAATAAATAAACAAGGGAGTTGCTACTACTACAAAATAAAATAAATGGCTACGGTCGCCACATCTTGAAAGGAGTGGGGTTTTTTTTTACGTGAAAAAGAGTTAAAGTGAAAAAGAGTTAAAGTTATATAATGTATGAATGGATACATAAAGTGTAATATATTTAAGAGGGTTCTAATCTTTTTATGGTTGTTAAGTAGAGGAGACACAGACATCAGCTGTATTTCTCAACTCACATGTAAGCAAATACGCCACAGCGTCAATTCCGGTCCTTCAACAATCGCTATTTCTTCGGAATCTAAATATATATTTATATATAACATTTAGCCTATTATTGGTGTACTATTGACAAGTGATGTACCAAAAATTTGGCTGTTGAAAGTCGACTTTGCTCACTGAAACTGGATGTTGTGATGAAGTATCCACGTACGCTGGTGGGCTGCATCTTTTCCCGCGCACTCGAATGACATAGCTTGCCCAAAGATGAAGAAAAAGTCAGATACGTGTCACGGCGCAAGCGCATGCCGCTGCGTATTCCTCAAAGTGCTCCGCGGAGCTCGCCTTCGGACACGCCCACGGGCGCTCATCTCCTGCTGCAGCTGGTGGCGGCAATCAATCTTCCGCAATCAACGCACCTGTCGCTAATGAGAAGACCTGCCTTCATAAGCCTGCACAACCTGCTATCCCGTGCCAGAACGTAGCAACCTATCCTGTACAGTAAGCGGAACCTAGCAAGCTCTATGCAAGTCTTTCTCTTTGTGTTTTCTCACCCGTCGTGCTCAGTTGTCTTGTGTCCTCCTTGTCGCCCTTTCCTGCAGCTTACCTCCGTTTCCACGCTACGAGCTGTGTGTCTCGTCTTCCCGCGTTCCCTCTGTTTCCCTGACTGCCTCTTGGATCTCAACCTCCCACCTGTACACGGACTTCTGACGCCTCGCTATCGCCCGACTACCTGCTTGTCTCACTGACCTTCGAGCCTGCTTTTCCCCCATTGGACTTAAGCCTCTCTCGCTCAACACTCAGGGTAACAATCAGCAGTTAATTCCCGCACATAGTCACACACCGTACACTTTTGGATTTAGTCACACGCCATTCTCTAGTTGATTAATATTATTGTTTGTTATTTATATACCGTATTTTCCGCACTATGAGGCACACCGGATTTTAAGGCGCACCTTCAATGAAGGGCCTATTTCAAAACTTTGTTCATATATAAGGCGCACCGCATTATAAGGCGCACCACATTATAAGGCGCATAGAATAGACGCTACAGTAGAGGCTCGGGTTACGTTATGCATCCCGTAGTTGCGAGACCTGTTGTGGCTCAATATTGGTCCATATATAAGGCGCACCGGATTATAAGGTGCACTGTCAGCTTCTGAGAAAATTGGAGGTTTTTAGGTACGCCTAAATACGGTATATAGTATAAATATATAATTAAACATAGAGCTAATACTACGCCCCTGTTATCTGTGCCGTCTCCTTCCCTCTGTACACACAACAATAGGGGTCACATAGACATTTAGATTGAAGTCACACTTGAAAAGATCAGATTCCAATCGGATTTGGACGACCTCCTGATGTGGCCTGAATCTGACGCAAAAAAAATCTGATTTTAAGTACTTTGCAGTGTTTCGACTGACAAAAAAATCTGATCTGTGTTTCTGCAATAGAACATTTATTTTAATATAGCTAGCTAACTATTTGTTAAACAGTTAACTGTGTACATACTAGCAAAACATTCCTGTTGGGGTTGGTTGAAAGTGAAGTTTCAATGTTGATGATGTGGATTTATCAGAACAAAAAAAATAAGCTTGTACCTACCTTGACGCTCGACACCGTGTCCAGTGCCTGTCCATTGACTTTGATGTCTGAGCAAATGCCATTGTTGTTGTTGGTCATCATTTTGTTTTTTTCAGCATGGATGTCCATTCCATAGGCTCGGGAGGTGGTATCAAGCCTTTCAACTGGACTGGCAAGTTTTCTTTCTTCTCCAGCTAGCCCATCAATATCATCTGCAAAACAGAGGTTGGTGTTTGGTCTGCCTCCAATGCTGACAGTTCCTTCATGATCTGCCAGGGCATCCGTCATAATACGCTCCAGAAAGATGTTGAAGAGAATGGGAGAGAGAAGGCCTTCTTGGCGCACTCCAATTGTTGTCCTGAACCAGTCTCCGATAGCTCCGTTGTAAAGAACTGCGCTGGTAGCTTTATTGTACAGATGTTGAATGACTCTGACAAGGTTAGGACTGATGTTGTATTTCCTCATGGTTGCCCACAGTGCAGCATGCCATGCCCGGTCAAAGGCTTTCTTGAAGTCTACGAACACATGGTAAAGGTGTTGTTGATGCTACAGGTATCGCTCACAAATGATTCTCAAGTTGAAAATCTATTCTGTGGTGCTCCTCCCTGTTCTAAATCCAACCTGTTCTTCAGCTATGACCAGTTTAGCTTGGGGTTTTAACCTATTTAGTATTATTTTCAGTAGGACGTTGCTAGGATGGCTAATAAGACTAAATTACGCATTGATGCTATGAAGTGTGTTTTATCCGAGTACTAGACCAGCCCTGTCCCGAGAAACAAGCAGGCATAAGAAGCAACCTGATTGGCAACCAGAGACGGGTGTGTCCTGATTGCCAACAGGGACATGTGTATCCTGATTGCCAACTAGGGATAGGTGTGTCCTGATTGGCAACCAGGGATAGGTGTGTCCTGATTTCCAACCAGGGACAGGTGAGAGAGGCAGCGCTCAGGCCATAGGTGAAGTGTCAGGAAATGAACACACGCAGGAAGTGGAGACAAAGAAACAAGAGCGCTGGGACAGAAACAACGCAGAGCATGGGAAAATAGTCCAAAGTCCAAAACTCTCAGGGCGATGACATTATTCCCATCACAGTAAAAAGGCTGACAACCAACCCTGTTCTCCCTTATTATGTACATATGTTGTTTTTGTTGTTGTCCAGGTAAAGGTGATATACATGGAACAGAAACAACCTAAGTTGTTCTGTAAATAGTATCCTTGTAATAGGTCGTAAAACATCATCTTCTGCAGAGACTGCAGTAGAGATGAGTTTGTTTATGATGCGGATTTTTCACATTTTATATATAACAAATAATTTCAATGTCAAAAATGCTGGATTGGAAGGACACTTGTATTTCATGGACATTAAAGAGAATGTTTTCCCATCGGCAGCTGTTCGTCCTCTCGGCCCCCTGCCCTTTGCAAGGGGAGCAAGAGGTTCCCTGGGAAGGGAGTACGCGAGGGAGGGGAATGGGGGGGGGGCTCTAATTACTGCTACTCAGCGGGGGCCAATGGCTGATGCTCCGCCGCTGGTCAATTGGGAGATTCCCTGACCTCGACACTGAGTAAAAACAAAAAGATAAGGAAGGCAAATTGGAGCACAAATTGGCCCCATGCAGACTTCAGGGCTCAGCATCAGTGGAGGAGAAGCACACACGGAACTTTCTCACTCCCATTTTTCGCGTTTCACAGCAGTTTTTCCAAGGATGCTAATAAATAAATCTCCATAAATGTCCACAAATACCATTGAGGAAAATGAATGGTGAATAAAACAAGCAATCAAATTGACAAGTAAAATAATGTGCTTGCTTAAGTGTGCACCAGCCCTTGCATTTGGGAGTCTGCATATTCCCACTTAACCAATCACAGTCAGAACTGCTCAATAGTCAGAAAAGAGGAACGTCTGAAATGTCTGACAAAAAAGGTGTTTTGAACTATTTTGGTAAAAAGGCTGCCAAAAAGAAGTCTGACCTGATCACTTTCAACATCAAGAGCTGTAATGTACATTTTTATTGAGGTTGTCAGCCTTATGTTTTTTGTTTTGTTTCACTGCATTGCTTGGAGGTCACCTGAAGCATCAACTGGGATATTTTCACTTCCCAGCAACCTAGAATAATAAATGTTGGAGACACTTGCCAAAAACAAAGTGTTCATGACTAACAATATTAAAAATGAGAGAATCTCCAAAGACATTATATCTTCCAGCCAAAAAAAGAACGAGCGTAACATGTAAGGCTGAAACGACGCGTCGACGTAGTCGACGTCATCGGTTATGTAAATACGTCGACGCCGTTTTTGTGCGTCGACGCGTCGCATAATGACGTCACACTACCGTCATGGCGAAGCGCAAAGCAGACGATCAAAGAAGACGATGCGAGCGGTGCGAGCGAGGGGGGAAAAGCATGCCAAAAGTGGTCAAAAGTGTGGGAGTATTTCAATAAACGGCCTAATAATGTTGTTGTATGCACACTGTGTCGAGCGGAAATGACCTATCATAGCAGCACAACGGCTATGAACGAACATTTGAAAAGAAAACCATCAACTAGTCAATCGTCCGCGCGAGCATACGTTGTCATCATTACACAAAAACATGAATGTGTCATTTGTATCTGCTAGGGGTGTAACGGTACGTGTTTTGTATTGAACCGTTTCGGTACGGGGCTTTCGGTTCGGTACGGGGGTGTACCGAACGAGTTTCTAAGCTTAAGCTAAAGTCTTAACAAGCTGCTTTGCTCCGTCTGCCTCTGTCTCAGCACGCAGCATTGTCCCACCCACACAACAGTGGAGGCTCCTCCATAGAGGTGGAGGAGGCCTGGCCTCCCCAATAATTTGAGAGAAGAGAGAGATTTAAAAAAAACAATAAATATATTTATTTTATTTATTTATTTTAACAAAAAACATATTTTTTATTTTTTATATTCATATTATTTTAGTTTTGTTCATAAATCTAAATGTTCCCATGGCTAAAACCCAATATTGCAATTGTAAAGCAACAGGCCAGATTTCCCTATCAGTTTGTATTAAGGGAGGCCAGGCCTCCCCTAGGAAATTAGCTTCTCATAGAAGTCAATGTAATGCATGCTTTTTCATGCCAATATGTGATTGGCCAGATCACTGAAAATGGGTGGGCAACGGAGGCCTGGCCTCACCATGCATTGTGTCCAGGGCTGAAAGATTGACATTTTGTTCGTCCAATCACATGCTACTGGTTCATTTGGAATCAATCCTTTCCTTTCCTAATCAACACAGAAGCCATTTTGAGAATTCGCCAGCCACTTCAGTCAAACAAACACTCGCCATAGTGGCTACGAGTGTCCTATCAACTTGTGCTTTTCAGGAAATTTAGAGAACACCCCTGGCTATCATCCGTGAAGTTTATAGCTCATATAGCCAAATACTTTTGCTTAAAACGACCTCGGAAATCGGCGAGATTCTGGCGCAATTTGAGATCTGTATTTCTCAGTAAATGAAGCCAGCACCAACCTGTGGAGTGGAGTCCAGGAGAGAGCATGCCGCCCCTCAGCTAAACCAGATGTGAGTTGAACTAATTAGATGTCTCTACCAGTGTTACACCACTAGTTCTCAGTAGTAATAACACTCCATTTTGTCTGTGTTTCTCAGCAGATAAAGCCAACTGGAACCATATTTTTACATATTTTATATTAAATATATTGAATAAAACTACATATGATAAAGAAAGTGTTATCTTATCTTTTTTATATGCTAAACTTGATTAAATTGGTGATTACATGTTGAAGCTGTAGAAGAATGAAAAATGTAAGCTAAACAAAATTGTTTTTAACTACATAATTAAAATTCCTGCCTTTTACACATGTTCACTTGGCGTTTATATAACATCCAAATGTCATTTCTCAGCTTAATTATCAGGCAGGCTCATAGACTTACAGCAATGTAATTTCTTCAGGAAGGCACAAGGCTAAGCTCTGCACAATGAATTGCATCAGCAAGAACTTTCTGACTATAGCTTACACTCCAAATAGTATGCCTTTGGCCAGCACAAAGACAGATAAGAGAACAGGGAACATTCCATCGCGAGTGAAGTGAGCAAGCGGAAAAAAATGGCCTCCTCAATTCTGGAAGTCACCAGCCTCCACTGCCACACAACCATCTGATTGGTACACACGCAGCATTGTCCCACCCACACAACCATCTGATTGGTACACATGCAGCATTGTCCCACCCACACAACCATCTGATTGGTACACACGAAGCATTATCAGCCAATCAGCAGTGCGTATTCAGAGCGCATGTAGTCAGCGCTTCAGCGTGGAGCAGATAGGTGTTTAGCAGGTGAGCATCAGGCAGCGGACTCTCCCCAAATGATAATAAACACCTCCCAGTCAACTACTAGTAACATCACTATGAGCCCGTTGACCTTCTAGAAACTTAAACTGCAGCTCAGCTCACTCGCAATCCTGGCTTGAGGTGAAGGCTAATTAGCTCTCAGTTCCAGCCACATCGACCCCTTCTGAGCGCCTATTTTCAGCTGCTGGGAATATTGTAAACAAGAAAAGAACCAAAGCATGTAGACATGCTAACCTTTCTTCATTACAACTGTTAGTCACTCACTGGAATGAGTAGAATTGGTTATTGTGTACTGTGTTGGACTGGATGTTTATTTTGCACATTTTAAAAGCAATACTTAATGTTTACAGTGCTCCAGAATATTTAGATTGGCCCTTTTTTGTATTGGATGTTTATCTTTATTTTTGCACATTTTAGCAAATAAGCAATACTTTCACTTTTGTTGAAATGTTTACACTGTTGTTACAGAATATTTCGTTTTGCACTTTTTTGTATTGGATGTTTATCTTTATTTTTGCACATTTTAAAGCAAAATAAGCAATACTTTTACTTTTGAAATGCTTATACTATTGCAGAATATTAAGATTTGCACTGGATGTTGACTTTTATATTTGCACATTAAAAAGCAAATAAGCTACTTTTAATTTTGTTAAATGTTAAAAGTTTTAAATGTTTACATTGTTACAGAATATTTAGTCATGTTGTTGTCAATGTTGACTGAGTGGCCATACTTCTTTTTTTTTGTAAATAAAAGCCATGACTTTTGAAAAAACGGGCCTACATTTATTTTTTCATCTTCATTTTGAATAAAAAAATAATCGGTAAAAGGAAAAATAATCTATAGATTAATCGGAAAAATAATCTATAGATTAACCGATTAATCGAAAAAAATAATCTATAGATTAATCGATAGAAAAATAATCGTTAGCTGCAGCCTTAGTAACATGTATGAATTGGACTTGGTAAAAATATCTGAACCAGCTCTATACTCTCGGCAGGGTCCTTGAGGGTGCATGGGAGTTTGCCCAACCAGTCTACATGTGCTTTGTGGACTTGGAGAAGGTATTCAACCGTGTCCCTCGGGAAGTCCTGTGGGGAGTGCTCAGAGAGTATGGGGTATCGGACTGTCTGATTGTGGCGGTCCGCTCCCTGTAAGATCAGTGTCAGAGCTTAAGGGTCCGCATTGCCGGCAGTAAGTCGGACACGTTTCCAGTGAGGGTTGGACTCCGCCAAGGCTGCCCTTTGTCACCGATTCTGTTCATAACTTTTATGGACAGAATTTCTAGGCGCAGTCAAGGCGTTGAGGGGATCTGGTTTGGTGGCTGCAGGATTAGGTCTCTGCTTTTTGCAGATGATGTGGTCCTGATGTCTTCATCTGGCCAGGATCTTCAGCTCTCGCTGGATCGGTTCGCAGCTGAGTGTGAAGCGACTGGGTTGAGAATCAGCACCTCAAAGTCAGAGTCCATGGTTCTCGCTTGGAAAAGGGTGGAGTGCCATCTCCGGGTTGCGGAGGAGACCCTGCCCCAAGTGGAGGAGTTCAAGTACCTCGGAGTCTTGTTCACGAGTGAGGGAAGAGTGGATCGCGAGATCGACAGGCGAATCGATCCGTTGTGGTGAAGAAGGAGCTGAGCCGGAAGGCAAAGCTCTCAATTTACCGGTCGATCTACGTTCCCATCCTCACCTATGGTCATGAGCTTTGGGTTATGACCGAAAGGACAAGATCACGGGTACAAGCGGCCGAAATTAGTTTCCTCCGCCGGGTGGCGGGGCTCTCCCTTAGAGATAGGGTGAGAAGCTCTGTCATCCGGGAGGAGCTCAAAGTAAAGCCGCTGCTCCTCCACATGGAGAGGAGCCAGATGAGGTGGTTCGGGCATCTGGTCAGGATGCCCCCCGAACGCCTCCCTAGGGAGGTGTTTAGGGCACGTACGGAGGCCACGGGGAGGACCCAGGACACGTTGGGAAGACTATGTCTCCCGGCTGGCCTGGGAACGCCTCTGGATCCCCCGGGAAGAGCTGGACGAAGTGGCTGGGGAGAGGGAAGTCTGGGCTTCCCTGCTTAGGCTGCTACTCCCGCGACCGACCTCGGATAAGCGGAAGAAGATGGATGGAAAAATATCTGAAGACATTTTCCCGTGCATTAAATATACATGAAACACAGTGAAGACTGTCAACGACAAGTGTATAAAATATACCAGTGTCTACTAACGAGTGGACATCCCTCCAAATAGATGCAAATATTGCAAGAAAAGTGTTCAGGAAAGGCAAAAAGAGGCAACGTAAAAGGGTTCCATATTAAACCATTTTTTCAAGTATTTTAAATAAACACAATGGTGTGTTTGATACAATGTAGCCTTCAATCCTGAAATTGCACAGTTTAAAACTATTTTTAAAAATGATTAAAATTATTATCCTGCTACTGTATTTTCTATTTTATTTATACTTGTATGATTCTTACAATTTTATGATTTTATTTATTTATTGATATATTTTATATATATACCTGTATATATACATATGTAGCCCGAATGCAGCTGAGATATAGGCTCCAGCACTTTCCGCGACCCCGAAAGGGACAAGCGGTAGAAAATGGATGAATGGATGGATGGATATATATATATATATATATATATATATATATATATATATATATATATATATATATATATATATATATATATATATATATATATATATATATATATATATATATATATATATAGTTGATTAATTATTTTCAAGAATCGTTTTTTAAAAATAAGTTTTTATAGGCCATCTCTGCACTTACTCTGCATGTAAACGTGTTTTTGTAACCTCTTCGGTAATCTGTTTTGAAAAAGTTTAATAACAATTTGTATGCCATATTATACTATGAGAATCGGTTTGAATTGAGAATTTTGTTAAATGGAGAATGGTTTGTGAATCAGATCATCACCTCAAGAATCGTAATTGAATTGATTAATATAATACCTGTGACAGGCTGTATTCTGAGATATGTTTATTGTGAGCCTGCTTTTGTATATAGCTGTCCTAAGGGTGTGTCAGAGGTGGTCCATGATTAAGAACTATTTTACTTCATAAAGTCATGAAAACCTGGAACTTTAAAATCTACCATTTCAGTGCCTCTTCTACCAAAAGTGTAGCAAACAAGTAAGGGAGATGATATATTTTGTTATCATTTTTGGTGGCCATTAACAATCTCGAGGGACATATATTACAGTTATAGCATCATTAAAAAGTCGATTCTGCAAAAAAAGAGGACATGAGCTGAAGACAATTTGGATAAGTTGTGTTCTATGAGTAAGAGAAAGATTTTTGTGCAAAGAGTATGTCTGGCTATGAAGGTTGGGTGGCAACATTGAAAAACACGGCAACATTCAGCAAAACACAGTGCTATACCATTTAATTGGATCAATACTAAACATTTGTTAATCATTTTAGAAGGCACACATAAACTCCAAAGTTAACTAGTAGAAATACATTCCCCTTTTAGAATCTAAAATCTTAAAATTACATGACTTTCCATGCTTTATTAAAGGTTCAAGGATGATCACAGTGCTTCTTGAATTATTTTCTGTCATGACCTCCCTGGATGACAGAATTTCCCATGACCCCCTGAATTGAACTACTATTGATATTTATTAATTTATCTGCACAATGCACTGTGCGAGTTACATTTTTTTAATTCATCACCTTGTTATCAAAGTCCATCAGTAAATTAAACGAGCAGAGATAACATTTGCAACAAGCAATTTCCACCTTGTGTTTTTAAGTCAATTTAAAAAGACAGCTCAGTCTGTGTGATTGTCAATATACAGAAAATAAAGTGCAATTCATTCAATGCATTATTATAAACTTCACTCAAATGCAAATATTTTATTTTTATCATCAAATCTTTTTAAAAAGAGCTATGATTTGTTTTTGTTTGTTTTGTGCAAAATTTGCAACATATTGTAGCTCATCAGAAGGAATCAAAGTGCATATTTTTACTTTTCCTTAACTTAAAATCTATCCAGAAAAGACAAAAAACAAAACTTGAAACCTGTTTATTGTACATCCATTTAAGCCTTATTTTCAATGAAACATCATTAATCTTATATAATAATTAAATGAAATAATTATTATAGATTAATTATAATATAAACTTATTTCATAGCATGTATCTGTTTTAAATCAACTTCAATGCGATTTGTTGCCATCACTCTGCCACATGCACAGAAAATGTACAACAACAACAAAAGGAGAGGAGTCTGTTTTATATTTAGAAGCTGCAGTGAGCCTTTTTGCACTGCACATTTTTTCAAATCTTGGCTTCAAACTTGATATTGCTACACTAAACTCCTGCTCAATATTAAGCTGGGATCTGTACTTTGCTTTTATTGCAAAAACCCATCTCACAGAGATAAGATGTTGCAAAGAGGAGTAGTCTTTCCTCATTTCCTACCGTAGGTATGGTGAATTTAAAAACTTTATGTATGCTTTGTCGTACTTCAGGGTCTTTTATTTCTGATTATCTAAATTTGTTTGCCTTGCTGCTTATGACTTTCTCTTTTAACATGTTCTATCTACACTTCTGTTAAAATGTAATAATCACTTATTCTTCTGTTGTTTGGATACTTGACATTAGTTTTGGATGACACCACAAATTTGGGTATCAGTCCAATACCAAGTCGTTACAGGATCATACATTGGTCATATTCAAAGTCCTCATGTGTCCAGGGACATATTTCCTGAGTTTATAAACATAATATGCATTTTTTTTAAACGAATGAAGATGTTGTGATGCCAAAAAATATCGACGTAATCATAGTAGTATCGAATAGATACGCTCCTGTACTTGGCACCATTACAGTGGATGTTAGGTGTAGATCCACCAGTGACGTTTGTTGACATTGTGAGCTATGGTGTGTAGTGAAGCATGTTTAGCTATTCCTCGTCCTGCAGGGATGATACTTGTAAGAAACGTACTTTATTTGTCGCCATGGAGGTGAGGATTAGTGATTTAGAAGTAGCTAAAACACTGCTGACTGCGAATGGATGTTCACCGCTAGCTAGCTAGCCATGTCTTGAAGGACCTGTTGTGGTGGGCGTTTCAGTGTTATAACGTCACCTTTATCTTTAGTTTTTAAGCCAAAATGCGTCCGTTCTCCCTTTTCTGTCTACACACTGTGTCTGCTTGTAAGTACTCTGTGATTGTGCGCTACCAAACATGCTCGTCTGCTCGTAAAACAGCAATGACACGACGAGACGACGACGGGGGCGCGGTGGACTTGTATTTTTCAGAGGCGGTATAGTACCGAATATGACTCATTAGTATCGCGGTACCATACTAATACCATACTTGCCAACCTTGAGACCTCCAATATCGGGAGGTGGGGGGGGTGTGTGATTGGGGGCGGGGGGCGTGGTTGGGGGCGTGGTTATTTACAGCTAGAATTCACCAACTCGAGTATTTCATATATATATATATATATATATATATATATATATATATATATATATATATATATATATATATATATATATATATATATATATATATATATATATATATATATATATATATATATATGTATGAAATTCTTGACTTTCAGTGAATTCTAGCTATATATATATATATATATATATATGTATATATATATATATATACATATATATATATATATATACATATATATATATATATATATATATATATATATGTATATATATATATATATATATATATATATATATATATATATATATATATATATATATATATATATATATATATTTATTTATTTATTTATTTTATTATACATATAAATAAAATAAATACTTGAATTTCAGTGTTCCGGTGGCTATCCAGTAGATGGCAGTATTGTCCTGTTTAACTTCTCCGTTCATGATGAGTATATCATTTCGGCTACCGTGTTCAATGGAGAAGTCTGTTCTACAAAATTTACAGGCAACATACACCTTCCCCTTCGAACTGTCCTGGATGAACTGAAATTCTTGTTTCCATTCGTTTTGGAACTTGCAAGCGTATTTCTTCATCTTGCTCGTCGACGGCGTCGCCATGTCTGTAATTTCCTCGTTCTTCTGCTTCGTCTCCCTGTTGTGTGTGCAGTTGTGCACTCTACTCTCTAAAAGCCCTAGATGTTATGACGTCATTGGGCAGGCAAGCTGTTTATATTGTGGGAAAGCGAACGTGAGAACAGGCTGTCCCCACTCAGGTCCGCATTGAGCTGGAGGGGGCGTGGCCTTCAGCTCCGGCTGAATACCGGGAGTTTGTCGGGAGAAAATCTCTGCCGGGAGGTTATCGGGAGAGGCGCTGAATACCGGGAGTCTCCCGCTAAAAACGGGAGGGTTGGCAAGTATGACTAATACCGCAGTGACGTGCAGTCAGTAGAGGCAGGGGAGGCGGGGCCTCACCTGCCATCATGGAAATAAAAAAAATGTAAAAAGAAAAAAATAATAATTAAATTGTTATATGTATCCAGTGATTATGCTAAAGTTATTTTCCATTTAACTTCACCAGTTTTAGATTATTTTTATTTTTATTTTCACATTTGCCTTTCAAATACTGAGAAGAGACGGTGTGGTGATCAGCACCCAGTTGAGGCACGTCACTCAGTTGTGCCTCAACATGGATTGTGCGCAATGACTCGGCTAACTGCTGGCCTGCTGTGCAGTGAGACCGTATTGCTATATGAATTATATCAGCTAACTAAACTATGGCATAGTTTAGTTAGCTGAGGTATATAATGTACAGTGTATTTTGTCAACAACTGTATGTGTGTAACATATTTTTTGTGCTGAGCATTCATAAAACTGCTGCAAAAGACGTACTGGCTGAGGCTCGCAGTAATCCGGCCTCCTGGTGGTAGAGGGCGGTAGTGATCCCAGAGATCATTCCTCGGCCGCAGAAGAAAAAAAAAAAAAAGTTAGCAAGTCAGGTGCAGCGTTTGTTTATTTCCTCTCGCCTGAACTTTTATTAAAAACATGGAAGATTACATATGTAAAATAAAACAGTTTTTTAAACTGGACTTTCAATCGAAGCAGGAGGTAATAATTAAAGGTAGACCAACGCCGGAGCTAAAAGGTTTGCTTTTGACTTCGGGACAGAAGACCCGTTCTTTTCAAACGGCGTGGTACACACGCAAAGGCTGGCTGTGTGGATGTCCACCAAGAAAGGTAAGACCATAAGAATGTTTTTTTTTTATTAAATGTGCATTTTTGTGTGCTACAGTTTGTATGTGTAAAGAATGCTGGTATGAGCTTTTAAACATAACCTGTTAACTGCTGCCAATCAAATGGTGAATAAGATACTCTTTAGGGTTCACATGTTTGTAAATCTGACTGTGATGAAGTCAGTGCCTCACCAGACATGAACCTCACCGCACGTCACTGTAATACCGGTATACCGTACAACCCTAGTGCCTTACTACATCTACTGTTTAGAACAAGGAGAGTGTTGCTTAGCTTGAGCACTGCTGACACCTATCTTCAGGCTTGTGTAGGATAGGATAGGACTTTATTGTCATTGCACAAGTACAATGAAACTTTGTTTTCAGCACAAACCCGTTCAAGATTAGACAAACAAACAGTGTACAGGGTTACAGAACAGGAACGCTGATGAGTCGCCACAAGGCGCCCCGTAAAAGCTGGGAAAAAAGTAAAACGCAGGGGAAGAAGATGAGTAAAAAAATACAATCTAGACTGGGCTCCCAAGGGGGCCTAGTCTGGAATGGGAAAAAACCTCCATGCCATGCACACATAAACATGTTACATATAATCACGACAACTCGCAACAGAGGGGGTGGGGGAGTTGGGGCCCTGTATTGTTCTAACACGAATACTAGAGTGTAGATGAATATAATAGAAATATCCTTTGCCACTCGCGACCCCTCTGCCACTTCACCGCAACCTCCCAGGGGTCCTGACCCGCTATTTGAGAAACACTGCTTTTTCAGAAGATAATGCTAGTTTTGGAATGTCACAGTCAGAGCCCAGACCTAAAACAGTTTTAAACAGTTGTGGGGTGTTTTGAAAGAGATATTATGTTTTTTTCTTTAGTGGAGCGTCAACTTGGCTAATTATCACACCGCTCCAACACTAAGTAAATACAAGGACAGATACTTTTTTTTTAATCTAGTTTGTAGAATAAAATGCAGTATAGCACGGTGCCAACAATAAGAAGTAGGAAGCTGATCCAAAAAATATTAGTATTTAGAAGTTTTTTTTTTTTTTACAAACCCTTGAATGCGTTCATGCTATTTATGGCATCAAAATGATTTTCTCTCGAAGCTTCATTAGTTAAATTCCTTGATTAGCTTAGGGCTTTTGTGTTCATGCAAAACAAAGGAAAGAAAAGTGTATCATTTTCCTGCGAGTGTCAGATGGTCCCATCGCTCCTCCAGCTGGTCAGGAGGGGCCGGGGGCCACCTGGATACTGAGTCCCGGTCCTGTGAGATCCTGCAGTCTCCTCTGCCATGTGAGGACGCCGCAGACTAGGCCACTGAGAGGTCCATCTGGTCAGGACAACACACCCCAAAGAGTCAAGACCCCCCCTTCCCACCGTACACACATGCACACCCCGGCTTCCCCCTCAGAGGCAGCCGGCATGTTTTTTTTCCCTAAACGAGCAGCATGAAAAGGAGGATTTAGCCATCCCTTAACTGGATAACGGCACCGTGATGCAATGAATGCACTGCTGCGGCTTGCCTGCTGAATCGACAGATGTGTCACCTGTGTGTGACTTTCCTCTGTCTGAAGCATGCATGCCCAGCAGGAGGTTGTGTACAACGTCAACACTAACACACAACATGTAAAGAGTATTTTTGTTTTTGCAGGCGGGGCAAAAATAACAACATCATGTTTTCCGGGGGTGGGAAAATTTGCTTTGTTGAACCCGAAGGCACAGCTATTTTTGCAGCTGATGTTAAGGTGAACAGCAATAATAATAATAATAATAACAGCATCCCTACCCCTCCATCACACATTCACCATTTAATAAACGTCTATTTATTTGAAATGAAATGTGACAGGCCTGTGTCATTTGGGCACAGAGCAGACAGTGATGCACGCAGGCCCACTTCTCCTTTTCTATCAGCACGTATTGATGTTGCTTTAATGAAGTGCCTAGCACTCCACCCTAGGAAGAGACAAGTCTGTCAGCATATGTAAATGCTTCCTGCCTGTCATTGTGGCGGGGGGTGCAGCATGGGTCAGAATGGATTCCCCCTCAGGGAACTCTTTGTTCTGGGGACCGACTGTGCCACATGAGGGGACCAATTACAGAGCCGCACAGCAGGACGGGACACAAACATGTTACCCTGCTGCAGCCAGCTAATTATTACCTCCACACTGTAGAGAGCCCATGGCCGGTTCATCATGGGTGGGGTGCAGAAACTCTCACTGGAGGCTGTAGTTTGCATAGATGCACGGTGGGGTTTATATTGAGGGCAACATGATCACAGTTTGGGGGAAAAAGGTCAGCTTAATTTTGCAGCCTCAAATAGACACTGAACTCCCTAAATCCCAGTGGAGCTGTTTTGTATTGTCAATGCAAAGGCAATTTACAGACTGCCAACCACCCTGATGTGGTGTCAAGAAATGATTTATGGAAACCTGACTGGACCTGGAGTGCTGACACCTCGCCCACGTAGTTGTATTAACAGTCACGTCTAGGCCCGGGCTGATCGTCAATTAAACACTTAATCGAACGGTCAATGATAGAATGTTTGTTTTCTTCGTCTGTCGTACAAGAGGGTTCACTCTGTGCATTACTCTCGGCACCTAGGCTTGTTTATTCAATAGCAGAAGTAAATGAAGTCTCTTGTCAGTCGTCCAAAATCTCTGTCTCTGTGAGTAGAGGTGGGACCGCTAGCTTACACACACAGGATTCCCAGAGAGCCTCACAAGTCACCACTCACTAATGAGAAGCAACGCAAAGTAACAAAAATTAGGAGGGAAAAATATGATTGCAAATCCAAATATTTTGGCTTCAAACCGAATACGCAACATGAGCCTATCAACACGGACAAACAAGCAAGACTACTGCCTAGTCACTACTGCCTAGTTTCTCTTGTTATATTCTTATTTTTACTGTTATATTTGTATTCTTATTGTTGCTTTTTATTTTTTATTCTTATTGTAATATTTTCTATTTTATTTACTTTTTACTTTTTAAATTTGATCTCGATTCTGTACACTGCTGCTGGAATTTTATTTTCCTGAGGGAACTCTCCTGAAGGAATCAATAAAGTACTATCTATCTATCTATCTATCTATCTATCTATCTATCTATCAAGTGTGCCACATTTGTTGAAAAGTGATGGCAAGGAAAAAAAGTCAACAAAACAAAACAGCCTACCCAAAAAACTGCAATTGAAGGTGTTCAATATTCATTGAAGAACATTTTTTGCTAACAGAGATTGAGAACTTGTTTATTTATTTAAGATAATTAAAAGTTATTGACCTTCCAATTACTAATTATTAAAAAAAAATAAAATACAAATAAATAAATAAATAAATAAATAAAAATAAGATAATTAAAAGTTATTGACCTTCCAATTACGGTAGACAAAATACTAATGACAAATAAAAGTTTACTTGCATTATTATTATTATCATTATTATTATTATATATTAATTATGATTACATTCTCGCGCTTAAAGGAACCCAATATGATTGTAATCTACATTTAAAACACCTCTTTGTGGACTAGATAATACATATTAGATAGACATATATTTATTTGATTTAATTTATTTGAGTTTGCATAATATTCGATTGCACAGGCGTTACCAAATTGTAAATTAAACCATGCCCCACTCTCTCCAAAAGTATCATCATTTATTTTTTGAAAATGTACACTGTTTGAATATATCTATTTTTGTCCCCAGACACTGTCAAAAATAAACATTATTTAGATTTACCCGATCACAACATAAGTTAAAGTTGCATAAGTACCAATGATTGTCACACACACACGAAATGTGGTGACATTTGGCTTCTGCATTTGACACATTCCCTTGTTCACCTCCTTGGAGGTGAGGGGAGCAGTGAGCAGCAGCGGTGGCCACACCCGGGAATAATTTTGGTGATTTAACCCCCAATTCCAACCCTTGATGCTGAGTGCCAAGCAGGGAGGTAATGGGTCCCATTTTTATAGTCTTTGGTATGACTCGGCCGGGGTTTGAACTCAAGACCTACCGATCTCAGGGCGGACACTCTAACCACAAAGTACACCTGCAGACTTTTTTTGTGTTTCCTTACATAATGTCTAAATAATTAGACATTATATTGTGATGTCACAACGTAGCCAGACTGCAAAACACAGCCTTTAGGGGCATCCAAAACTGCAGACAGGCTCACATTATTATCTAATAATGCATAAACCTTAAGATTTGATGCTTTGGCATTGTTTAACACAAGTATCCAACCTTGTAACAACATTTATAAGTCAGAAAAGACAAAATTCATCATAGATCTCCTTTAATTTGGTCTCAAAATAACGCTGACAATATTATTGTTCATCTGCAATAATTTGTGGGTCCAGCAAAGTGTATTAGTCATGTCTGAACACAACAAAAGGTTGTATAGGAGATATTGCTAATTATTTTTTCTGGTCAAGGAACAGAGGCATTTGCCAGATTTGTGATGATGCTAAACTGTCAGGTGTTTGATAAAGTGGCAAAATTAATGACCAGGTGCACTTAAATTTCTTAACATCCAAGCAGGAAGTGCATCATCAGAGGTCTGTTGAAGGGTACATCTGAGGACAAATTACCAAACACTTCTTGATGCAAATAGGCGTCCTTCCCTAGGTTTCCATTAGTCCCCTCCCAGTACATCCAGCTCATTCATCTCCTTGTCCCCGCCCCCGCCCCCCAGTGGCCGGTCGAGCCCAGCTGCTAGTGGCTACCAGTCCCCCTTGTGTGTGGGACCAGTCAAGTGGAAAATGGCTGCTACCGAGAGAGCCCACTTTAGAGAGCCATCATCCTTTGAAGGGGCATGATGGCCTTTGACAGCCACAATGTTAACATGGAGACCACACGAACGCCGCGCCGCTATTACCGTGTTTACTAAAGCAGGAGTACGGGAGAGTGGATCAAGGGGAGAGAGCCCCCTCGGTTGGAGGAGTTCGGGTTGTGTGTCTAAGCTCGGCCACACTGGCATCGCGGGGAAACATGACATAGGATCACTGGCAGATTGTATTTCAACACGTCACCTGGGCTTTTAGCAAACAGGTGTGATATGTTGTTGTTTCCCCCGCATGTTCTTATCCTGCATGGGTGATAATTATGTTGAAACTCCTGAGCTTATTGTGCTCATTAGCTGATGCAATGATCTCTAATTCACAACTGACTCTCAGCACGGCCCACTTTATGGCAACGGCGGTAGATAAAATCTGCAGCAGTGTCATGTCAAGCCAGTTTACCACGGCCGTAACTTCACCAATTGGCTCACACAACTCGTGTTGCACATGTTGCTGGAGGACAAACTGCCAAAGAGCAACAGTGATTTTAACTGCAACAAATGGCCGAGGTCCGTCATTAGCCAGATTTTGGGTGAGGGATCATTACCTGCCACAGATGCCGCTGTTGTTTTGTGTCTCCAGTTGTCCCGAGGCCACAACAACCCTGGTACTTGAAAAGAGCAGCAGGGGCCTTTGTAGAGACGCACACCTGATTGCAGCGATCACACAGCACTTCGACCCTCGCACAAGTCTCCCAGGTGCTGCCTGAAGGCCGCCCATCTGTTGCTCCCCATGTGCGGCCATTGGTCCGTGTGCACAGGTCGGTTCCTAGCAGGGTGTGGGAGGTTGCAGAAAACATGTAATTTACAGCTTGTTGACACCTTTTTCTCTCACTCTCTGCAGCCGTGCAACAGTGTTTCAATTGCAAAGGGGTGACAAAAAGAGGCTGTTTCAATTGCAAAAGGGTGACAAAAAGAGGCAGTTTGTCTAATTAGCACTAACAGATAGACATTCACATCTATACCATTAGGTCATAACCAGATATAAAAATAAGCTGAAATCTCAGGTAAAAAGGACAAAAATCTGCAGCCTTGCCAACATATTTGTTATATACAGAAGGAGGAGACGGCAAAGACAGCAGGGATGTAGTTTAGATCTATGATTTATTATATATATACTATATATATATATCATAACAAAACAATGAGGGCAGCACGGTGGAAGAGGGGTTAGTGCATCTGCCTCACAATACGAAGGTCCTGAGTAGTCATGAGTTCAATCCCGGCCTCGGGATCTTTCTGTGTGGAGTTTGCATGTTCTCCCCGTGACTGCGTGGGTTCCTTCCGGGTACTCCGGCTTCCTCCCACCTCCAAAGACATGCACCTGGGGATAGGTTGATTGGCAACACTAAATTGGCCCTAGTGTGTGAATGTGAGTGTGAATGTTGTCTGTCTATCTGTGTTGGCCCTGCGATGAGGTGGCGACTTGTCCAGGGTGTACCCTGCCTTCCGCCCGATTGTAGCTGAGATAGGCTCCAGCGCCCCCCACGACCCCGAAGGGAATAAGCGGTAGAAAATGGATGGATGGATGGAACAAAACAATGATATAACAAACTAGAGAATAGAGTGTCACTAAATCCAAAAGTGTATGTGTGTGCGTCTATGTGTGGGGATTAACTGTAGAGTGTTACCGGAGTGTTGAGCGAGAGGAAAGTCCAAAAGGGGCAGGGAAGGCTCGTAGATCCGAGAGGGGGGTGGGGGGTGGCTATAGCGGGACGTAGAGGGTCCGTGTCCAAGCGGGAGGTCGAGATCCAAGAGGCAGTCTGGGAAGCAGAGGGAACAAGGAAAAACGAGACACACAACTCGTCACGCGGGAACGGAGGTCTTAGACTTAGACTTAGAAAATCTTTATTGTCCCCGAGGGGCAATTTGGTTTGCAGCAGTAGTCATTAAAAACAAGGTTCAACAGTAAAACGAGGTACAACAGTAAAAAACAAGGTGCAACAGTAAAAACTAAGTACAACAGTAAAAACAATGTACAACAGTAAAACAAGGTACAAATACATTGCAGTTGGAGCGACAAGGAGGACACGAGACAATCAATACGACGGGGAAGAAAACAGAGAGAGCAGGATTGCATATAGCGTGGATAATTTAGGCTTACTATACAGGACAGGTAGCTACGTTCTGGCGCGGGATAGCAGGTTGTGCAGGTTGTGCAGGCTTATGAAGGCCGGTCTCATGATCAACTTCAGGTGTGCTGATTGCCGGTGATTGATTGCAGCTGTCGGCTGCCGCAGGACTGACACGCGCCTGGCGCGCTCCTGGAAGTGCGCTCCTGGAAGTGCACTCCTGGAAGTGCGCTCCTGGAAGTGCGCTCTTGGAAGTGCACTCCTGGAAGTGCGCTCTTGGATATGAGTGCGCATTGGCATGCGCCCGGGCCGTGACAATATTGTAATAATATAATGCTGAGTCGGCACTATCCCGCCTTATCTTTCTGGAGAGGTCTTGGTTGCATTGTTGAACACACCCCCTACACCAGGGATATTCAATCAAATCGTTTTGGGGCCCACATTTTCAGAAAGCTAAGAACTGGGTGGCAAGACTTTTCCCTCAGCCCTAATTTGTATTTTCCGGAGAACCAGCTTCCTCTACATTTGATTTTGGTCTATTTATTTTTTGTCAATGTTACATGAGTGCTCTGCTGTTTTTAAGGACATTCTGCAAAAAAACTAGTCAATGATCATCTCTATGATAGCACTCTAGTAGTGCTTTTCCAAATCTGCTGCAAAAATGTGAGTCTCTCACAAGTTTTTTTAACTGAACTACCGTGCCACCAGTTGAATAGCCCAAATGATGAAAAAGAGAGGACCTAAGATGGAACCTTGAGGAACACTACTAGTATAGCTAAAGAAGTTGAGCAAATGACTACTGACTGTATCTGAAGTAAACAAGCTACAGCAATACCTTAGTTACATAAATCACATTATGAAAAAATGTGTAAAAGGGAGGACTTGAAGGGGTGACTTAAGGAACGCCTCAGTTATGTAAAGTTGGGATGTCCTACGTTTGCTAACAAAGTTAAAATGCCAAATTCCTTGACAGGAGCACTCCAGTTTTTTTTCGGTATTTGCTGCAAAAAGGTTTGTCTCCTATATTTTGAAATGAACCTGGGAGCCAGTATGTTGTCATTCCCGGGCCGCCAATTGAATAGCCCTGCCCTACATTTTTTAACATATTATAGTCCAGCTCAGTTAAAAATACTGCAGAAGCTTAAAGGGGAACTGCACTTTTTTGGGAATTTTGCTTATCGTTCACAATCATTATGAGAGACATGACGATGGATTTTTTTTTTTTATTGCATTCTAAATATTAAATACATGCGATCAAATGTCCGCTTACAATGGAGCCTATGGGATCCGCTCAATTCTGCCTGTTAAAACCCTTAAAAAACATCCAATCACCTCCATTTAGGTTTTATATAAATAATGTAAGTATATACTGTATGTAATGAATATAGAGCGGTATAGCTCGGTTGGTAGAGCGGCCGTGCCAGCAAATTGAGGGTTCCAGGTTCGATCCCCGCTTCCGCCATCCTAGTCACTGCCGTTGTGTCCTTGGGCAAGACACTTTACCCACCTGCTCCCAGTGCCACCCACACTGGTTTAAATGTAACTTAGATATTGGGTTTCACTATGTAAAAGCACTTTGAGTCACTAGAGAAAAGCGCTATATAAATATAATTCACTTCACTTCACTTCACATGAAGTAACGGGCATATTTATAATAACATTTAATATTTACGTATTTTGATCATTTTAAGCATACCACGACATTTGCTTTTTCTTTCTTCTTCATACCTGATTATTACTCACTGCAGACTTTAAGAGAGCCAAAAACATAATAAAACATCACTAATTGTGCAAAGTCTGCTGTCATTAGGATGCCGATTGCAAGGATGTTCCTATATTCCCATTTAGAAGAAGAATGTCTCATAATCCTGGTGAAGAAACGAGGCGGGGTTGACCAAGCTTCTTTTCATGTCGTTCTCGCCATTTCCGTCTCCTAAAGTGTACCAACTTGTCGGAGTACGTCCTCAGCCATCTACTTTCCAGGTGAAAGAGGCTTGATTTTTGATCTACAGTATACTTCCAGGGAGCAAGAAAGCGAGGAAACACTTCGCCAGCCGATCATGTGGAAATAGCGCACAAGCTTGTTATTACAGCGCCGCTATAAATAGTTTGTCTGCGTTAGCGCTTATAATAACAAAATCACTAATACTTGGTTAATATTCAAGTCACAAAATATAAATGGAGTTTTGTTGGCGCTTTTTGAACGGTTATTTATTGGATTTTATGGGCGGAATGGAGGACCTTTCTTTGACTCCGCTGTAAGCAGACTTTTAGTTACGTTTATTTAATAGTTAGAATGCATAAAAAAAAATCCATCCATCGTCATGTCTTTCATTGTGAAAGTGCCGTTCCCCTTTAAGTATGTGATGTATAATAGCACTCTGTTTTACCCAAAGAGCCCACAGCATTGCCCAGGGTGAGGAGCGCAACAGCAGCGAGACTTCACTTTCACTTTAATGTGTCTTTTAAGGGGAAATTTGTTCTGCAGTCATAGCAACACTAGATTGTACCTTATGCAATAAACACACATTGTAAACACATTAATATGGACAAAGTGTCCGAAGACATAAAAGCAGGAGACGGATGGCTAACAAGGGCACAGATGAAGCATTTATCAGTTTTGCAAATAAAAAGGTTTTAATACAAGTCAGCGGTTTTAATACCTGCCATTATACTCTTGAATGTATTAAATCCGTACTACCCATAATGCACCAAAGCTGCAAATTTCAAAGAGCTGCTTTTGCTTTTTTAAGTAGCTCACTGGATTTTTGACCTTGTAAATATCGAACCTTTCCCATAACCTGAGCCAGTGTTGTTCTGCTGGTCACATTTGATGTACATAATACATAAGTTCTCAATAATTCATTGATGAAGAGAGGAAGCATCTGATGCACTTGTCGATGTTGTCTCTAAGTATTTGCAAAGGGTTTATTGATAGTTTATTTCTAGCAAATCTATTAGCTGCAAATTGGTATGAAGGGGATTATCACTAGAAAGGACTGGTAGAACCACTGTGGCTTTTTAACTTGATTAATATTATGATCTCATACTGATTATTGATCCTTCTCACCCCTGAGAGTGCGATAGCAGCAGATGAAGCAGTAATCTTCCCTTTCTCCTCGTTCACTCCCACTTTAGCACGATTTACTCCATTACGGCGATCCGTCGCTGCTGAGAATGTCATATGCTAAGTTAACCTCTGCATGGCTCACTGGCTGCTGGCCAGGGATGAAAGGACATGGACGCCATCCCTTCGATGACGAAAACTGGCAAAGTCCCCAACCTTTAAAACAACTTGAGCCACTGGTGAACGTATCAGATGGTACAAGTGCACTCAATAAATCAGCGAGGGGCTGATTCTGACTCCCACACACCGCTCAATGTCCTTGAACGTGGCTAATGCAGGAAACACAAAATCTATCTGGTTTAACTGCCACCAGTCAGTGAGTCATCCAGAGCACTTTTGACCGTGTGCCGTGCAGCTCATGTCCATTTCATAAATGTATTGTGTTGGAATAGTCGCACATCATTCCTACAAGCGAGCCTTTTCGCTGGACGGCCGACCGCAAGGACAGCCAACAATCCCATTGTGAAATTAGCAGGGTCCACTGTGCTTTTCTCGGCTTTAATGAATAATTCAGCTGTCAGGGTGAAAAAAGCAGGGCGAGGAGACCTTGTCATCAGCTACTGACTCAGCACTCTTTGGCCAAAGGGTGACACTTTAAACCTAAACAATGCATCCTGCAGCTTCCAAAGCTGCTAAAACAGTACGGGCAGTCTAGCAGGGGCAAGACACACGTCATTGACAGGTGACGCACGCAAGATAAACCATTGGCCAGTGTTGTGCAGTGAGGTTCAAAGCGAGTGAGGACAATTTAATATGCTATAACCAATGTTAATACAGGCTGCTCATAGGAGGTTAACAAGAAAAAGAAGATAATGATTCACTTTCAAAACAAAATACTTCTTAGCAGTGATGGGCAATTATTGTAAATTGTGAGGTGTGTCTGTTAAAATCATGGTTGTTTTTACAAATGATGGCAGATGTGAACAAAAGCATGTATTGTTTTTGTGTGATGATGTAAATGAGGTGTGGTTGTATTGTATATTAAGTATGTGTCCATGAAAGGGCATTTTATGACTTTTTTCTTAATACTTGTGTATGATTTTATTGTCATAATTTTATTGCATGATTTTTGTATCCCTTTAATTTAGGTAGCCAGGGACTGCAGATGGAAATTAGCTATTCAGCTATAATGTGGTACATAACATATCTGTCTTTGAGCTTAATGTTTCTGTACATTGTCCCTTCAAATAAAGACTAAACTAACTAAGCTACTTAGAGAATGTAGTAAGCTAAACTACAAGTTACTCTCGATTAGGGTTTTGTTACCAGTACCAAATATTTTTTGATACTTTTCGGTAGTTTTCTAAATAAAGGGACCACAAAAAATTGCATTATTGGCTTTATTTTAACCAAAAATCTTAGGGTACATTAAACTTATGTTTCTTATTGCAAGTTTGTCCTTAAATAAAATAGTGAACATACAAGACAACTTATCTTTTAGTAGTAAGTAAACAAACAAAGGCTCCTAATTAGCCTGCCGACATATGCAGTAACATATTGTGTCATTTATCATTCTATTATTTTGTCAAAATTATTAAGGACAAGTGGTAGAAAATGAATTATTAATCTACTTGTTAATTTACTGTTAATATCTGCTTACCTTCTCTTTTAACATGTTCTATCTACACTTCTGTTAAAATGTAATAATCACTTATTCTTCTGTTGTTTGAAACTTTGCATTAATTTTGGATGATACCACAAATTTGGGTATCAATCCGAAACCAAGTCGTTACAGGATCATACATTGGTCATATTCAAAGTCCTCATGTGTCCAGTGACATATTTCCTGAGTTTATAAACATAATATACATTTTAAAAAAGGAAAGAAGATGTTGTGATGCCAAAAAATATCAACGTAATCATAGATGTAATCATAGTAGTATCGACTAGATACTAGATAGATGGTGCAATCCACCAATGGAGTTTGTTTACATTTTGATGCCGGTGAGCTACGATGTGTAGTGAAGCATGTTTAGCTATTCCTCGTCCTGCAGGGATGATACTTGTAAGAAACATACTTTATTTGTCGCCATGGAGGTGAGGATTAGTGATTTAGAAGTAGCTAAAACACTGCCGACTGGGGCTGGACTTTAGCCGCTAGCTAGCTAGCCATGTCTTAAAGCACCTCTTCCTGAGGGCGTTTCAGTGTTATAACTTCACCTTTATCGTTAGTTTTTAAGCCAAAATGCGTCCGTTCTCCCTTTTCTGTCTACACACTGTGTCTGCTTGTAAGTACTCTGTGATTGTACACTGCGGAACATGCTCGTCTGCTCGTGAACCAGCAATGATACGACGTGACGACGACAGGAGCGCGGGGCTGTGGCGGACCGGTACTTTTCAGAGGCGGTTACGTACCGAATATGATTCATTAACCGTTTAACCGTTTTACCGTACAACCCTACTCTCGATTAAATGTACCTAAGTTTCAGGGGAAGCTATCCTAGAATTGTAGCAAGATACACTATAAGCTACATGGCAAAAGTAGCTTGCTACATCAAAGCTACATTTACCGGCATCTATATCAGAATCAGAATCAGAATCAGAATAGTTTTATTGCCATTGTTTGAGAACGGGTTCACAAACTAGGAATTTTTTTTGGTGCATCTATAGCCTCACATATATACAAATGGACCCAATAAGGGTCTGTCATGGGTTATGGGTTATACTTGTATAGCGCTTGTCTCCCTTCCATGTACTCAAAGCGCTTTGACACTATTTCCACATTCACACACACATTCACACACTGATGGTGGGAGCTGCCATGCAAGGCCCTGACCACGACCCATCAGGGGCAAGGGAGCAGTGTCTTGCTGAAGGACACAACAGACGTGACTACGATGGCAGAAGCTGGGGATCGAACCAGGAACCCTCTACCAACCGACCTGTCATTTAGCTCGGACACCCTACAACTCCTGCACCCGACTGTATGTATTTATTTAGTTGGCCTTTTCTTTGGCCCACCCCTATAATGTTATTAATTTTTTCTACTTACAGTTAAAAACAGAATCTATTTATATATATATATATATATATATATATATATATATATATATATATATATATATATATATATATATATATATATATATATATATATATATACATATATATATATATATATATATATATATATATATATATATATATATATATATATATATATATATATATATGTATATATATATATATATATATATATATATGGGACGGCGTGGCGAAGTTGGTAGAGTGGCTGTGCCAGCAATCGGAGTGTTGCTGGTTACTACCTTCTACCTTCCTAGTCACGTCCGTTGTGTCCTTGGGCAAGACACTTCACCCTTTGCCTCTGATGGCTGCTGGTTAGCGCCTTGCATGGCAGCTCCCGCCATCAGTGTGTGAATGTGTGTGTGAATGGGTAAATGTGGAAATACTGTCAAAGCGCTTTGAGTACCTTAAAGGTAGAAAAGCGCTATACAAGTACAACCCATTTATCATTTATTATTTATTATATCTTGACAAAAAAAACTGTGACTTGAGTGTTTTTTGGGAACAGTTGGTAATAGCTATGTGCAGTAAAACTTCATGAACTCAACTCACCTTAATGTGTGTTCCTAAATTTGTGCTGGCAGAGCTGTGATTTTGGTTCACAGAGTAAACAACTAAAAACTAAAGTTTTGGTCATTGTTTAAATATGGCCAAGGGCACGCATTATTGTGGGTTTCCTGGACGTTGTCTTAATTTCTAAAAAAAAAATCTAATTTGCGGGTAAGAATCTTGCCGCCATTTTTGAGTATATATATTTTTTGAGTCGTCAGCTTGAAGCGTCCCTATATCTCTGACTCCGTTGTCGCCATGTGCATGAGGGTGTGTCTGTTATGCATTTTCTATCAATCAATCAATCAATCAATGTTTATTTATATAACCCTAAATCACAAGTGTCTCAAAGGGCTGCACAAGCCACAACGACATCCGCGGTACAGAGCCCACATAAGGGCAAGGAAAACTCACCCCAGTGGGACGTCGGTGTGAATGACTATGAGAAACCTTGGAGAGGACCGCATATGTGGGTAACCCCCACCCCCTCTAGGGCAGACCGAAAGCAATGGATGTCGAGTGGGTCTGACATAATATTGTGAAAGTCCAGTCCATAGTGGATCTAACATAATAGTGAGAGTCCAGTCCATAGTGGGGCCAGCAGAAAACCATCCCGAGCGGAGACGGGTCAGCAGCGCAGAGATGTCCCCAACCTATGCACAGGCGAGCGGTCCACCCCGGGTCCCGACTCTGGACAGCCAGCACTTCATCCATGGCCACCGGACCCCCCCCTCCACAAGCGAGAGGGGGGAAGAAGAGAAAAGAAAAGAAACGGCAGATCAACTGGTCTAAAGGGGGTCTCTTTAAAGGCTAGAGTATACAAATGAGTTTTAAGATGGGACTTAAATGCTTCTACTGAGGTAGCACCTCTAACTGTTACCGGAAGGGCATTCCAGAGTACTGGAGCCCAAATAGAAAACGCTCTATAGCCCGCTGACTTTTTTTGGGCTCTGGGAATCACTAATAAGCCGGAGTTCTTTGAACGCAGATTTCTTGTCGGGACATATGGTACAATACAATCGGCAAGATAGGCTGGAGCTAGACCGTGTAGTATTTTATACGTAAGTAGTAAAACCTTAAAGTCACATCTTAAGTGCACGGGAAGCCAGTGCAGGTGAGCCAGTATAGGCGTAATATGATCAAACTTTCTTGTTCTTGTCAAAAGTCTAGCAGCCGCATTTTGTGCCAACTGTAATCTTTTAATGCTAGACATAGGGAGACCCGAAAATAATACGTTACAGTAATCAAGACGAGACGTAACGAACGCATGAATAATGATCTCAGCGTCGCTAGTGGACAAAATGGAACACATTTTAGCGATATTACAGAGATGAAAGAAGGTCGTTTTAGTAACACTCTTGATGTGTGACTCAAACGAGAGAGTTGGGTCGAAGATAATACCCAGTATCTTTACCGAGTCGCCTTGTGTAATTGTTTGGTTGTCAAATGTTAAGGTGGTATTATTAAATAAATGTCGGTGTCTAGCAGGACCGATAATCAGCATTTCCATTTACTTGGCGTTGAGTTGCAAAAAGTTAGCGGACATCCATTGTTTAATTTCATTAAGACACGCCTCCAGCTGACTACAATCCGGCGTGTTGGTCAGCTTTAGGGGCATGTAGAGTTGGGTGTCATCAGCATAACAGTGAAAGCTAACACCGTATTTGCGTATGATGTCGCCTAGTGGCAGCATGTACATGCTAAAGAGTGCAGGGCCAAGAACCGATCCCTGGGGAACTCCACACGTTACCTTAACATAGTCCGATGTCACATTGTTATGGGAGACGCACTGCATCCTGTCAGTAAGATAAGAGTTAAACCAAGACAAGGCTAAGTCTGACATACCTATACGTGTTTTGATACGCTCTAATAAAATATTATGATCGACGGTATCGAAAGCAGCGCTAAGATCAAGAAGCAGCAACATAGATGACGCATCAGAATCCATCGTTAGCAATAAATCATTAGTCATTTTTGCGAGGGCTGTCTCCGTAGAGTGATTTGCCCTGAAACCGGATTGAAAAGGTTCACAGAGATTGTTAGACACTAAGTGTTCATTTAGCTGCTGTGCAACAATTTTTTCGAGGATTTTCGAAATAAAGGGAATGTGGGACACCGGTCGGTAGTTTACCATGAGGTCAGGATCGAGGTTAGGTCTTTTGAGCAGAGGATGAATAACCGCTTTTTTGAATGCTAGGGGAATAGTGACGGAGGAAAGTGATAAGTTTATAATATTTAATAGTGATGGACCTAATAATACAAACAGTTCCTTGATAAGTTTCCCAGGAAGTGGGTCAAGTAAACATGTTGTTTGTTTTATCCCACTTACACGCTGTAATAATTCCTCTAATGTTATTTCATCAAAAATAGAGAGACTATTTTGGAGGGCTGTATCCGTCGTATATACAGTCATATTTGTGTTAATAGAACCCAGTTGTAGCTAGGATGCGTTGTCTTTAATCTCCTTTCTAATGAGTTCAATTTTCTTATTGAAAAAATTCATAAAGTCATCTGCCGAGTGGGTGGAGCTACTGGAAGAAGTCCCTTGTTGGGTTAGTGATGCTACTGTACTAAACAAAAATTTAGGATCGTTTTTGTTGAGGCGGAGGAGATTTGAGTAATATTTAGCTTTAGCTAAGGTAAGCATGCGTTTATAAGTTATTAAACTATCACTCCATGCTTGATGGAAAACTTCTAGTTTAGTCGCGCACCATTTGCGTTCCAGCTTTCTACATGATAATTTATGAGCTCTAGTTTCTTCTGTAAACCATGGGGTGCGTCTTTTAGGGGCCATTTTTAGCTTTAGCGGTGCTATACCATCAATGGTTTTGCGTAGGGCTTCATCAAAGTTGTTAGTGAGGTTATCAATAGAGCCCACATAATTTGGGAATGGTGCCATTACCAAAGGCAGTAGGTCAGCAAGAGTCAGCGTTGTTTCTAACTAGTTTCGATGACCCGCCTTATCTTGCCTCTGATTGGCCAGTTCCCAGCCAATTGTGACTCATCATACAAACATCTACCAATCATATGGATGGATGTTCTCAGTCGTCCAGGTGATTATATTTTCTCAATATTTTTTTGGCCTGGATTCGCAGTCCCTTTTCTCTTTTTGTAGCTTGTAGCTTTGATGTAAGCTATGTAGCTACGTGGCTTTAAAAATAGCTAAGTTACAGAAAAAGCTCCTCGTTAAAAAAGGAGCGAAGCTACCGCCAAGCTACTAGAAAATGTAGTTAAGCTACGTGGCTTAGCTACATGGAGCTTGTTACTGCCTATCACTGCTTCTTAGTCACATTTATTTAATTTTCTAAAATAAAAAATCCCTTTACCTTTTATTTGTGAGTGAAGTACATGCACCTATTGTCTACCAGGAAAAGCTCTTATACATGTTCAGTATGAAAGTCACAACTTATTTATGAAAACTGTTGTATTTATTATTCATTGTTTTAAATTGTGTAACAAATTGAGAACAGGAAGTGAACAAATGAATTAGTAACTGCTATGAAATGGAAAAGGGGTAAGATTAAATAAGATCTGCTTCTTCCCACTACATTTTGGACATGTAATGAGAAAATGGAAAAGTGTGAAATTTGTGATATATCATAATGTAACATATTGTAACCGTATGCATATTCGAAATAAACTTAAAGAACAACAACAATGTATGCTTGTAAATATATATAGACTGTCAAAAATTTTAAAAATATTAGACTTATCGTCTATTTAGCAATGCCCTTTTATAACTTTATAGCTGCTGGATGACTTGAAGGGCTGGTTAAAACAAATTTAATTGATGCATTTTGATGTCTGCTGGTGTTTTTTAATCCCTTATATAAAAATATGTCCTGCAATATGCATTTTCTTGTGTTTGTATCATTCCAGACGTATAAATGCACTGCCGTGTTGTGATGGTCCATCGCCTCCCAACAGAGCGTGCCATCAGCAAAAGTAGTTTCTGTTGTCCATAGGTTGCGATTCTATATATTGCAGAAAATGTGTCAGCTATTATAGATATATGCTGCTCGTTCAAAATTGCAAAACCATACAGCTCGGAGCAGGATAGCATGAATGTGGAAATGGGTGTTTCCATGGGCATATAATGCCGGGAGTACACGCAACATCCTCGTTCAAATAGGGCAATCTGCACCACTTTTGCACTTGTTATCAATTGTACACGCAGTCTAAGGAGATCACACGCAACACACCTACTAATAGTACACACTATTTTATAATTTGCACATGCTGCTTTGCACGTGTTATTTGGATCATAGTAGATAGGCCCTAAGAGTACTACAGCACTTCTCACTAGGAATTTTCTGTATGTATAGGCTTCCTTTTTATTGTCACTCAAATTTGAACTTTACAGTACAGATAAGAATGAAATTTTGTTGCATTAGCTCATGGTAGTGCAGGATAAAAAAGCAATAATGTAACGACCTGGACGCATCGTGGTGCATGGTTGTTCTCCCAGGGATGCAGACGGCTTCGGACACAGCGTGCAGGTAGGACAATTATTTATTTAAGCGAATAAATCTGACAGAAACAACAAAAATGTGCTCATAGCACGGAAGACAAAAATAAAGGGACTAGCGTGGGAGCTAGCAAGCAAAAATAACATAGCATGAAAGCTAGCAGGAATCGAAGTAGTCGTTAGCTGTTGCATAAAAGCAAATTAGCAAGCCAGGCCGAGTGAGGCCAGGGCAAAGACTAAATAGCCCTCTGATTAGCGCCCGGGCAACAGGTGCGCGTCCCGAACACTAACCAGAGGCAGGTGAGCACAATCTGCTGTCATGGCAACAGAGACAAACAAAAGGTGCTGAAAACACACGTGACACTAAATAGTAAACAAACTGTGATCCGAGCAGCGGATCCTAACAAATAAGGTGCAGATATACATAAATAGATTACTGTTCAGATAAATATATTGCACTTTTGCATATGCATCCAGGTTTATGGATGTATGTTATATTGTCTTTATATTCCAGCGAGTTAATCCATTTTTGGGGGGAATTGAGGGGATTATTATGATGCGTTCAAGAGTCTTGCGGCCTGAGGGAAGAAGCTGTTACAGAACCTGGAGGTTCTGCTTCGGAGGCTGCGGAACCTCTTTCTAGAGTCCACCAGTGAAAACAGTCCTTGGTGGGGGTGGGAAGAGTCTCTGCAGATTTTCTGAGCCCTGGTCAGGCAGCGGCTTTTTGCGATCTCCTGGATAGGAGGAAGAGGAGTCCTGATGATATTTTCCTCCGTCCTCACCACTCTCTGGAGAGACTTCCAGTCTGAGGCACTGCAGGCTCCAGTCCAGACAGAGATGCAGTTGGTCAGTAGGCTCTCTATAGTGCCTCTGTAGAATGTGCTGAGAATGGGGGGAGGGAGCTGTGCTCTTTTCATCCGACGCAAAAAGTGCATGCGCTGCTGAGCTCTTTTTACAAGAGCTCCGGTGTGCAGGGACCAGGTCATATTGTCAGTTATCTGCAGCCCCAGGAATTTGGTGCTGCTTACCATCTCCACCGATGTGTCGTTGATGAAGAGTGGAGCGTGGGTGGACTGGTGCTTCCTGAAGTCAACGATGATCTCCTTGGTCTTGTCGACGTTCAGGACCAGGTTTTTGGTTCTGCACCAATCAACCAGATGTTTCACCTCCTCCCTGTAGTCCATGTCGTCGTTGTCACGGATGAGGCCCACTACCGTTGTGTCGTCTGCATACTTTACAATGTGGTTAGTAGTGGACCTGGCGCAGCAGTCATGGGTCATCAATGTGAACAGCAGTGGACTCAGGACGCAGCCACTGGAGGTTTTGTTGCCCACTCTCACAGACTGGTGTCTGTCTGTGAGGAAGTCAAGCAGCCAGTTGCATAGGGGTGTATTAAATCCAAGGGGGGCCAGTTTGCTCACCAAGTGCTGCGAGATGATGGTGTTGAATGCCGAGCTGAAGTCCAGAAACAACATCCGCACGTGTGTGTCCTTTCCTTCCAGATGTTCTAAGCTCAGGTGGAGTGCAGAGGAGATGGCGTCCTCTGTGGAGCGGTTAGGGCGATAAGCAAACTGGTCTGGGTTGAATGTGGGGGGAAGTCTGCTGTATTGTATAGTTCTATTAGCAAGAATAATGATGTCACACTTACATTAAATACATTACACAAGCTGTATATTTTACAGTACTGAAAGTCATGGTTTAAAAATGTTTCTGGAAAAGTAATATTGGCGACTTTGCTGACAAACAGAAACAGCCACGCCCTCAGCCAGCGGCGCTGTGGGCTGACTTGCTTGTGCACTAAAATGCGTACTAGGGAGAAAACAAAAACTTGGCACTGCCTCGTCTAGTTTCCATGATGCATTCATTTAGTGCACTCAAGACATAGTGCACTGCACAGAAATTGCTAAATTTGCATCCGCACTAAGCAGACGGGAATGTCTATACTAGCGGCAGCCTCATATCAACTTCCTGCACTTACATGGTCAGGAAATGTGCAAATTTAGCGATACTAGTACAAATACTATTAATATGTATTTCATGATTAGTTTAAAAAAAATGTTTAATCAAAACAAGTGAGGCTCTGCTTCACCTGCCTACCCTGACTGCTATATGCATTGGTTGGATTCAATGGTATATGTCATTATATTATGGATCTCAAAAAGTCAGGGAAAAGTACTGAATATGACTTAGAAGGATATTGTTGTTGTCAGTAATTGCTTCATTAGGGATTCTCATCAAAAATGCCTTATTCAGGTCACCGCATATACTTTTAGTAAAATGAATACCAACATATTATGTGTATTTTGTGTCATTGCTGGGTCACATACACACACTGAATATGCTTTTTGAGGTACAACAAATTATGAGTACAGTACAGTATGAGACAGGAGTTTAACTAACCAACACACTTAATAGCAATGTGTGTTTTTACTAGAGTTCAAGTTAACACTTGAACAGGTTAACACTTGAACTCATGCAAATAATCACAAAACATTATCGCATTAATCATGAATGAACACTGATTAATTGCTTAATTTATTTGACTGCACACTCCTTTACCTTAACGGATGGTTCCCTGCAGGGGCGTTACTAGCTTTTAAGGACAGGGGGGCTTAGCCCCCAGGAGATGCACAGGATGCCAGCGAACGTAGCACACGAGCACAAAACTTCACTGGGTTTTTCTTAAATATATATATATATATATATATATATATATATATATATATATATATATATATATATATATATATATATATATATATATATATATACATATATATATATATATATATATATATATATATATATATATATATATATATATATATATATATACATATATATATATATATATATATATATATATATATATATATATATATATATATATATATATATATATATACACTACCGTTCAAAAGTTTGGGGTCACCCAAACAATTTTGTGGAATAGCCTTCATTTCTAAGAACAAGAATAGACTGTCGAGTCTCAGATGAAAGTTCTCTTTTTCTGGCCATTTTGAGCGTTTAATTGACCCCACAAATGTGATGCTCCAGAAACTCAATCTGCTCGAAGGAAGGTCAGTTTTGTAGCTTCTGTAACGAGCTAAACTGTTTTCAGATGTGTGAACATGATTGCACAAGGGTTTTCTAATCATCAATTAGCCTTCTGAGCCAATGAGCAAACACATTGTACCATTAGAACACTGGAGTGATAGTTGCTAGAAATGGGCCTCTATACACCTATGTAGATATTGCACCAAAAACCAGACATTTACAGCTAGAATAGTCATTTACCACATTAGCAATGTATAGAGTGTATTTGTTTAAAGTTAAGACTAGTTTAAAGTTATCTTCATTGAAAAGTACAGTGCTTTTCCTTCAAAAATAAGGACATTTCAATGTGACCCCAAACTTTTGAACGGTAGTGTATATATATATATATATATATATATATATATATATATATATATATATATATATATATATATATATATATATATGTATATATATATATATATATATATATATATATATATATATACATATTAAGTCTTTCATACATATACATATATATAAATATATATATATATATATATATATATATATATATATATATATATATACATATTAAGTCTTTCATACATATACATATATATATATATATATATATATATATATATATATATATATATATATATATATATATATATATATATATATATATATATATATATATATATATATATATATATATATATATATATATTATATATCCATCCATTTTGTATCATTATTCTCCTACTCACCTTTCCAGTAGAGGCCTCTCCCCTCTCACTTTCTGTGCTCCTCTGCCCTGACTTCTACAGGTCAATAGGGGTTGTGGAGTGATTATTATTATTATCTACTGACGATAGTCATACGTGAATGAGCTCAGCTCCTGTTTTCCTCCATGTATAAAGTGAGAAATACAGCTGATGCTCCAGAAGGAAGTAACCCCAAAGATAGCAAATGGTAAAAAAGAGTGCACATTTAACTTTATAAATAACCAGGACCTTCATGATGCATTGCAGGCTAACTAGCTAACTAAGTAGCAGCATTGTTTTAGAGCGGGAATGTAACTTTTGCCTGCAAAACAACAAATGTACGACGTGCACAGAGGCTGTCTATAGCAGGGGTCCCCAAACTTTTTGACTCGGGGGCCGCATTGGGTTAAAATAATTTGGCCCGGGGCCAGGCTGTGTATATATATATATATATATATATATATATATATATATATATATATATATATATATATATATATATATATATATATATATATATATATATATATATATATATATGTATATATACATATATACATTGTCTTTATAATCCGTTTTGTCCTTTTACATCAATTAACATTGATGTTCATCAACATTTAACATTGTCACGTTATCGATGGGAAATTTAATTTTTAGACAATATGATTTGCCTGAGCGACTAGGAGACACCAAGAGTAACAGGCGTTAGAAAATGGATTAGAAAGGAAAGATTAAAAAAAAAAAAAAAAAAAAAAAAAAAAAGAATTTTTTATTTTTATCTATTTATTTTTTTTACTTGGTACTTCCTGTGGGCCGGACTTTGGATGCTGGGGGGCCGGATCCGGCCCGCGGGCCGTAGTTTGGGGACCCCTGGTCTATAGTGTGCTAGACAGGTTTATATTTGTCAAACACAGACCTGGTGTAAAGTGGAGCTAATACATTTTACTACAAGCAGTGATGAATACTTACTTTCATGAAAAAGTTTCTTATGTCCATTTTGCATTCGTTCACGTTCTTGTTCTGCAGCACTGTGTGTTTCAAAGCTGCACACCTGCAGGACCGCAAGCAAGGTCGCAGAGAAAAAGCGGACTGGATTTTGAGTGATGTGGGCATTTTCTATATGAACAAGTGGAATGGATTGGATACCGACGCACTAAAGGGGCTCTCTACCATACGCTATGAAGTGAGGGGAAACTGAGTGAATAATGACAGGTCATATGATTATTTATTTAAAGTCATATTCGGGCCACTTAATAATGAATATGTCGGCATGTATTTGTAAAAAAAAAAAAAAAAAGTATAACACCAAATTATTTAGGGAGGCTTAAGAATATTTTAAGGGGGCTAGAGCCCTCCTAAATTAGGCCTAACAACGCCAATGGTTCCCTGAGGCGGAGCAGGTTGCTTTATGGTCAGTGATCAAGACAATGCATGCATCGTATAAGTGAGGAGGCTCCAACTGGTGTGCTCTCTGGAAAATGTTTATTACAAAATACACCTTGACGGTACTTCAGATAAAACTGTTAGCAAGTTTTTAACAAACAAATGAAGGTTATTCAAGTAAAATGTTTTTTTTTAAATATTATTGTATGACATTCTGAAACTGAATTAAATATTTGACACTTTTTTTTAACATGTAATCGTTGACAGCACTGGATTTTACATACCCACAACCCTAACATATTTACATGTATTAATTAGATATGTTATAGCAGTGTTTTTCAACCTTTTTTGAGCCAAGGCACATGTTTTTCATTTAAAAAATCCAGAGGCACACCAGCAGAAATCATAAAAAAATGAAACTCAGTAGACACTAAAAAGTCGTCGCAATTGTTGGATATGAATTTAAACCATAACCAACCATGCATCACTATAACTCTAGTCTCAAAGTAGATGTACTGTCACGACCTGTCACATCACGCCGTGACTTATTTTGAGTTTTTTGGTGTTTTCCCGTGTGTAGTGTTTTAGTTCTTGTCTTGCGCTCCTATTTTGGTGGCTTTTCCTGTTGCAGTTGCATGTCTCCCTTTGAGCGCTATTCCCCGCACCTGCTTTGTTTTAGCAATCAAGAATATTTAAGTTGTTGCTATCTTTTTTTGTCAGGACATTGTTGTCATGTCATGTACGGATGTACTTTGTGGAGGCCGTCTCTGCTCCACACACTGTAAGTTTTTGCTGTCGTCCAGCATTCTGTTTTTGTTTACTTTGTAGCCAGTTCAGTTTTAGTTTCATTCTACATAGCCTTCTCTAAGCTTTAATGCCTTTTCTTAGGGGCACTCACCTTTTGTTTATTTTTGGTTTAAGCATTAGATACCTTTTTACCTGCACACTGCCTCCCGCTGTCGCCTGTATATTGGGATCACGACAAACCATTGTCGTCTCACACGACGTGTTCTCGACATCTACAAAGCAATTAGCTACCGGCTGCCACCTACTAATATGGTATGGTATAACAAGGTTACTCTGCCGAGCTCTAGACAGTGCAGACACTCAACAAAGGCACATTGTTTTCAGATTATAATTACTGGTTTGCAAAAATATTTTTAAACTAAATAGGTGAAACTGCATAATCTCCCACGGCACACCAGACTGTATCTCACGGCACACTAGTGTGTCGCGGCACAGTGGTTGAAAAACACTGGGTTATAGAACACGGTTTCACAAACGGTGGTACATGTACAATTAGTGGTACGCAGGCTTCATCTAGTGGTACGCCAAATAATCACCTGATTAAAGTACAGTGTTTTATTTAGATAACTAAATACTGTGTGTAATGTTACAGTTACCAAACATATTTAATATATTTGTTGAATAAAACCTCTGCCTTGTTTTTCAGGAAGTAGGCCTACTATGCTACTGTATTTTGATGTCGGTCAGAGCCTAGTTTTTTCTAAGGTATTACTTGGTGAAAAAAGTTTGAAAACTACGGTTATAGAGTGTTGTATGTTTTGTGATACTTTTTATTTTAGCATTTGTATAATACATAAGATAAGTTATTTTATATTGTGGATAGCTACAGATAAAACTAACTACCTATGTTGGTCTAATAATTGAAAACAGAATTAATGGTGTGTTTAAGCACACATCATAAAGACCTAATTAAAAAACTCCAGCCTCGTCAATTGAATAATTACCTGGGAATGTAAGGGAATAGCTGTTTAGATAACTGGTATTCCCCCCCCCCCCTTTAATAATCTTCTTATTAATAGAGCAAACCACTGTTTCTAGTCCATACAATATAAGTACATCTGTATGTAAAGTTGAACCAAGTATTTTGTTTTCCAGATAATGAGATGTCCTTTTAAGCAGTGCATTACGTTTGTGCAATTGTCTTCCACATGCATAGCCAGTGGATAAGGACGCCATTTGGGCACAGTTACAAAAGATGAATTGTCATCCAGGACACATAATTCCTCTGAGTGCTCCTGAGCATTTGCCTCCACTGGTCCGTGGGGCTCTAAGCAAACATTGTTTTTTTCACTAGAGACAACCTCTGATCCCACAACTAAGACTTGCTGTCAGATGGATGAAGAAAAGGATCTTTACAAACACACCAAAGGGAAACCAAGGACTGTTTTCCTGCTATTGATCAGGCATGTAGTGTGAGGTCAAGGATGATTCATTTCAGGGAGCTTATCACACTGGATCGATGCAGCTCAGGTTTGGACAGACCCCAAAGCAGAGAATGCCGCAGAGGAAACATTATGCATTAAACATCTGACATTTCATCACAGTACATTTCATTTAAGGCTGAAGACAGAATATTCAACTGGAGACAACATTACAGTGTCAATATTTGACACATATTGTGTGGAGTTTGATTGTTCTCCCTGTGCTTATGCGAGTTTCCTTCAGGTTCTCCAGCGTTCTCTCACGTTCCAAAAACATGCATGTTAGACTAATTAGAGACTACTGTGATTGACCGAAGACCAGTCCAGGGATTACCCCACCTATAACCCATAGTCAGCTGGGATAGGTTTCATTCAGCTCAAAAACCGCAACCCTAATTACGACCTTAAAAAGTGAACTACATTGGATGGATTATGTTTGACTGATTAACTGTAGTCAATATTATATTTGCAACTAAACTTTTAAAAGATTGTGGGACTTAATGCCAATTGTAAACCCTGAAATCAACACCTTTTTCATATGACATATTGGCAGAGGTGGGTAGTAACGCGCTACATTTACTCCGTTACATCTACTTGAGTAACTTTTGGGATAAATTGTACTTCTAAGAGTAGTTTTAATGCAACATACTTTTACTTGAGTATATTTATAGAGAAGAAACGCTACTTTTACTCCGCTCCATTTATCTACATTCAGCTCGCTACTCGCTACTGAATTTTATCCATCTGTTAATGCATGCTTTGTTTGTTTTGGTCTGTCAGACAGACCTTCAAAGTAGGATCTATCGCATGCCTGCGTTTCACCAATCAAATGCAGTCACTGGTGACGTTTGACTACGTTTCACCAATCAAACAGAGCCAGGCGGTCACATGATTAACAAGCTTAAAGGCCTACTGAAACCCACTACTACCGACCACGCAGTCTGATAGTTTATATATCAATGATGAAATCTTAACATTGCCACACATGCCAATACGGCCGGGTTAACTTATAAAGTGCAATTTTAAATTTCCCGCTAAACTTCCGGTTGAAAACGTCTTTGGATGATGACGTATGCGCATGAAACAGAAGTATCGGTAACCCATTGAATACAATACAAAATAGCTCTGTTTTCATCTCATAATTCCACAGTATTCTGGACATCTGTTTTGGTGAATCTTTTGCAATTTGTTTAATGAACAATGAAGACTGCAAAGAAGAAAGTTGTAGGTGGGATCGGTGTATTAGCGGCGGACTACAGCAACACAACCAGGAAGACTTTGACTCGGATAGCAGACGCGCTAGCCGACGCTAGCCACCGACCGCACGGATGATCGTGGTGAAGTCCTTCGTCGTTCCGTCGATCGCTGGAACGCAGGTGAGCATGGGTGTTGATGAGCAGATGAGGGCTGGCTGGCGTAGGTGGAGCGCTAATGTTTTTATCATAGGTCTGTGAGGTCCCGTTATACAAAGTTAGCTTCAATGGCGTCGTTAGCAACAGCATTTTTAAGCTTCGCCAAGCTTAAAAGCATTAACCGTGTATTCACATGTCCCTGGTTTAATAGTATTGTTGATCTTCTGTCTATCCTTCCAGTCAGGGATTTATTTATTTTGTTTCTATATGCAGTTAAGCACGATGCTATCACGTAGCTAGAGTGTTTCGTCGATGTATTGTCGTGGAGATAAAAGTCACTGTGAATGTCCATTTCGCGTTCTCGACTCTCATTTTCAAGAGGATATAGTATCCGAGGTGGTTTAAAATACAAATTTGTGATCCACAATAGAAAAAGGAGAGAGTGTGGAGTCCAATGAGCCAGCTTGTACCTAAGTTACGGTCAGAGAGAAAAAAGATATGTCTTGCACTGCATTCTAGTCCTTAACTCTAACGTTCCTCATCCACGAATCTTTCATCCTCGCTCAAATTAATGGGGTAATCGTCGCTTTCTCGGTCCGAATCGCTCTAGCTGCATTGAAAACAATAGGAAAATATGAGGAGGCTATCAACTGACTACGTCACGCTACTTCCGGTAGGGGCAAGGCTTTTTTTTTATCAGATACCAAAAGTTGCGATCTTTATCGTCGTTGTTCTCTACTAAATCCTTTCAGCAAAAATATGGCAATATTGCGAAATGATCAAGTATGACATATAGAATGGATCTGCTATCCTCGTTTAAATAAAAAAAAAAAATTTCAGTAGGCCCTTAAGCTTTTTAAAACATTTAAAAAAAAAAAATCTTTATTTATAAATTTCAATTACAATCAGACTATAAACAAAAACAGTACAGAACAGTACAAAAACAGTGCAAAACAGCACCAGGGGGTTGTAAATTCAAAGTAACTCAAATATAATACAAAAAAGTATTTATATAATAAACAATAAACAAAGTGCAAAGCCATAGGCTCACTCAATTTCAGTAAATAACTTAAATTTGGAACACAGCATCATCGTTTTCACAGCTTTTTGGTTGTTAGAGGTAGAGAGTGTTTTAATGTAGAGTTCTAAATCTATTTTAAAGGCACAAAAGATAGGTCGTGTATTGAGAAACTTACATTTATGAATATAAAACTTAGCCAATAGTATAATGAGGTTGCAAAGGTAGAATTCCTTTTCAAATTTTTGTTCATATAGTGTAAAACCAAATATCACATATTTAAAACAAAGCACAAATTTGTCATGAATATTGTCCAGGATGAAGCGACAGATGCCCTGCCATAGTGATCGAGTGCTTTCACAAGTCCAAAATAGGTGGTAAACAGTCTCTGGATGCATGTTACATAAGGTGCAGGTAACATCAATGTCCTTCTTGTATCTAACCATCACAGTCTTTACAGGGTAATAACGATGAATGATTTTAAAAGATATCTCTTTGACTTTGTTGGTAAGTAAATACCTGTTAGGAAAGGACCACATTTTGACCCAGTAGATGTCATCCACAACAGTATTCCGGAGCGCAATTACATAGGAGACAGACACACAATCATTTTGGAATAAGCTGCAGATTTTTCTGTTATTTTTCTGATCAAAGCAAAGTTTCCCCACAGGAGTGTCAAGCGGATCATTCACAATTTTTACAGCAGAAAGAGGAGATGAGTAAGCCCTGTACAACATAACAACACCTGTTGGGATGGCATCAAATACAATGGCAAATTGTTTGGGAGTCACAGGAACCTTAAAATGGTTGAGAAATTCTTGGTAATTAAAAAGTTGACCTTCTTTATTGAAAAGCTGACTCACTAAAATACTATCAATGTTGAACCAGTTGTTGAGGAAAAGAGATTTCCTTTTGTAACATATACTGTAACATATAACAAGCTTAAGTTTACATGAACTCAACGTCAAATTTGAGGAAGCACATCGCGGTAAGTAACGTTGGTAGGTATTTTGGCTGTCACCGTAGGCTGATGTTAGCTTCCCTGCTGTGAATCACTGTCAAATGTACATCATGTGGGGACATTTATTAACGCACTGCAGCCTCACAGACAGACAGAGACACACACACTCACATGCACAGTCGCACACACACTCACACATGCATAGAAACACCAGTCAGAAGTGCACAGTGTGTTCCCAGGTGCACCGTGCAGCCCACACCTATCAGTTTATGGTTTGCGTAAAGGCTAACATGTTATTTTCCTTTGTAATCTCTGCCTGCTGGTGCTGTTAAGTTATTGTGGCTCAATTTGCCTTATTTTTTTTTTAATGTTAATGTATTATTATTTAATATATATTGTTGTTTTAGTTGCTTAAGAGATATTCCTGGCTCTGACAGATGCCCTGCCATAGTGATCAAGTGCTTTCACAAGTCCAAAATAGGTGGTAAACAGTCTCTGGATGCTCTGAATTTGCTCATTACGATTTTTATGTTTTTGTGCATTATTTGTTGCCGTCATCATTAAACGAACAGGTTACTCATCAGTTACTTAGTACTTGAGTAGTTTTTTCACAACATACTTTTTACTTTTTTAAAAGACCTAACCTCGATCCTGACCTCATGGTAAACTACCGACCGGTCTCCCACCTTCCGTTTATTTCCAAAATTCTCGAAAAAATTGTTGCACAGCAGCTAAATGAACACTTAGTGACTAACAATCTCTGTGAACCTTTTCAATCCGGTTTCAGGGCAAATCACTCTACGGAGACAGCCCTCGCAAAAATGACTAATGATCTATTGCAAACGATGGATTCTGATGCGTCATCTATGTTGCTGCTTCTTGATCTTAGCGCCGCTTTCGATACCGTCGATCATAATATTTTATTAGAGCGTATCAAAACACGTATTGGTTTGTCAGACTTAGCCTTGTCTTGGTTTAACTCTTATCTTACTGACAGGATGCAGTGCGTCTCCCATAACAATGTGACCTCGGACTATGTCAAGGTAATGTGCGGAGTTCCCCAGGGTTCGGTTCTTGGCCCTGCACTCTTTAGTATTTACATGCTGCCGCTGGGTGACATCATACGCAAGTACGGTGTTAGCTTTCACTGTTATGCTGATGACACTCAACTCTACATGCCCCTAAAGCTGACCAACACGCCGGATTGTAGTCAGCTGGAGGCGTGTCTTAATGAAATTAAACAATGCATGTCCGCTAACTTTTTGCAACTCAACGCTAAGAAAACGGAAATGCTGATTATCGGTCCTGCTAGACACCAACATCTATTTAATAATACCACCTTAACATTTGACAACCAAACAATTACACAAGGCGACTCGGTAAAGAATCTGGGTATTATCTTCGACCCAACTCTCTCGTTTGAGTCACACATTAAGAGTGTTACTAAAACGGCCTTCTTTCATCTCCGTAATATCGCTAAAATTCGTTCCATCTTGTCCACTGGCGACGCTGAGATCATTATTCATGCATTCGTTACGTCTCGTCTCGATTACTGTAACGTATTATTTTCGGGTCTCCCTATGTCTAGCATTAAAAGATTACAGTTGGTACAAAATGCGGCTGCAAGGCTTTTGACAAAAACAAGAAAGGTTGATCATATTACGCCTATACTGGCTCACTTGCACTGGCTTCCTGTGCACTTAAGATGCGACTTTAAGGTTTTACTACTTACGTATAAAATACTACACGGTTTAGCTCCAGCCTATCTCGCCGATTGTATTGTACCATATGTCCCGACAAGAAATCTGCGTTCAAAGAACTCCGGCTTATTAGTGATTCCCAGAGCCCAAAAAAAGTCAGCGGGCTATAGAGCGTTTTCTATTCGGGCTCCAGTACTCTGGAATGCCCTCCCGGTAAAAGTTAGAGATGCTACCTCAGTAGAAGCATTTAAGTCCCATCTTAAAACTCAATTGTATAATCTAGCCTTTAAATAGACCCCCCTTTTTTTAGACCAGTTGATCTGCCGTTTCTTTTCTTCTCTCCTCTTCTCCCCTGTCCCTTGCGAGGGGGAGTTGCATAGGTCCGGTGGCCATGGATGAAGTGCTGGCTGTCCAGAGTCGGGACCCCGGGTGGACCACTAGCCTGTGCATCGGTTGGGGACATCTCTGCGCTGCTGACCCGTCTCCGCTCGGGATGGTTTCCTGCTGGCCCCGCTGTGGACTGGACTCTCGCTGATGTGTTGGATCCACTGTGGACTGGACTTTCACAATGTTATGTCAGACCCACTCGACATCCATTGCTTTCGGTCTCCCCTAGAGGGGGGGGGTTACCCACATATGCGGTCCTCTCCAAGGTTTCTCATAGTCATTCACAGACGTCCCACTGGGGTGAGTTTTTCCTTGCCCGTATGTGGGCTCTGTACCAAGGATGTTGTTGTGGCTTGTACAGCCCTTAGAGACACTTGTGATTTAGGGCTATATAAATAAACATTGATTGATTGATTGATTGACTTTTACTCAAGTAAATATTTGGGTGACTACTCCTTACTTTTACTTGAGTAATAAATCTCTAAAGTAACAGTACTCTTACTTGAGTACAATTTCTGGCTACTCTACCCACCTCTGCATATTGGTTATCATAAGGTAAAATATTGTGCAGCCCATTTGCCTGCGTATTATCCTGCAGAATTGAATAATAAAACAAAGAATTCCAAGCATTGTGAATCAGTTCCTTAGTTTTTTATTTTATTTAGTACGGCTGCAAAATAAACCACCATGTTGCCAAAGAAAGTTGTGACAAAGAAGGTGAGAAACACTATTGAATTCAATAGAGAAACTGTAGCAAGTTACGAATCGGACGTCCGCTTGACTCTCCCTTCATGTACGTCCTCTCCACTCTTCGACGTCTTCAATGAAGGTAAAAGTGATGTGAATTGTTCATTTATCATTTCATTTGTCATTTAAATGTATTTCACATTGTTTTCTACATATAAACTATAATTGTTCTCCATGAAATATGTTTTGTGTTAATATTTTTGGGTGACAGCAACAGATTACTTGGATTTTTTGTTTTTTTTAATGGGGAAAACTGCTCTGGTTTACGTCTGAACTTTTGGAACAAAAACCGATTTGCCAAGTTATTGAGTTCTGTAAAATCCCAAGAAATATTACTAGCAAGAACATTCCAACTTTGCATGTTGTGTTACTTGCAATTAGTTGCACCATGCAAATACCCCTACTTAAATAATAAGTGGAAATGGCGGAAATAGGCAAATATCCAAGGGATGTGTCTGAAAGGCAAAGCATGCCCTTGTACTATACTATGTATCCAGGCACACATACTTGGGAATCGTCACATACAGTTGTGCAGTTGTGAGGCCACTAAGACACAGTGCATAGGCCAGCCATCCGCAATATATCGTGTTATATCACGATATATTGCAATATAAATTATTGCACGATAACGTGCTTCCATTGTTACCCTCAGTCTGTATGTCGTAGCGGTGGAAAAGCATCGTGCCCCTGAGTCACAGGAACAAATAGAGAGCAGAAATGGACAAAGAATAAGGTCAATTGAATGGCAAGTTTAGCTACAAAGTCCTGGCAGGTCGCTCTCTCCTTAAGACCAACATTTTTTTCATTCACTGTCAATGGAGTTCTTAGCTGCTCGCAGCAGAAGTGTTGTCAAAGCCGTTTATTATAAGCCACTCTTTTTCTGTAGTCGCTTGCAAAGTTCATGAGTTGCGGTTTGTGTTTTTTGGGCTTGTTTTTAAATGTGTGGTTGCCTATTTGCGGTTGCTTCTCGCTCACCATAATAAAGCAAAACATGAGTGCACCAGTAGATATTTTGTCCTTTTCTACACAATGTTTCCTCGTTATCGCAGCCACACTCGACTCGACATGCTTCCAAACACATGTAAATGACGCATGTGCAACTCCATCAAAAGCCCAGACTGAAAGAGAAACAAGTGACGATACAAAGGGAGAATTAACGGGAAAATGTGATAAAAAACATTGATCACTGCAACTCCTTTCACTTTGACCTACACCAGAAGTCCCTCCGTAAGATCTAACTGGTCCATAACTCTGCTGCCCAAATCTTAACCAAAACCCCCTCATTCCATCACATCACACCCATCCTGCAAAAACTTCAATGGCTCCCGGTCAGGCAAATAATTGACAACAAATCCTGGTCTTATTTGTCTGACCTCCTCCACATTGCTACTCCACCACCCTCCCTTGCATCCTCCTCTTCATCCATCTTGCTGTGCCATCATCCTGCCTCATCAACATAGAGAGCAGAGCTTTCAGTCACATTGCTCCAAAATTCTGGAACTCTCTACCATCCAAAAACCACAGTATTGACTTTCTTCATACATTTAAATCGAGACTCAAAACCCACCTGTTCCAAATTGCTTACTCACTGTAACCGCCTTTACACTATTCTATTCTTTGTTATGGTGATTAACATGTTGATTTTACCCTTTCATTACTTATTGAAATATACATATATATAAATATATATATATATATATATATATATATATATATATATATATATATATATATATATATATATATATATATATATATATATACACTGTATATACATCCCTACAAGCCTGTTTCGCAGGTTTCCCTGCTGGTCAGGGGATTTTATAAAATAAACCTTGTAGGGATGATATAGCCTCTTGTGTTTTTTCCTGACCTAACATATATTCCGCTCTATACTGCACTGTATAACGGATAAACCACAGAAACCTCGACTATATATATATATATATATATATATATATATATACATATATATATATATATATATATATATATATATATATATATATATATATATATATATATATATATATATATATATATATATAAATGTGTGTATGTAGGATCAGCACGGTGAAACAGGGGTTAGTGCATGTGCCTCACAATACAAAGGTCCTGGGTTCGATCCCCGGGCTCTGGGTCTTTCTGTGTGGAGTTTGCATGTTCTCCCCGTGACTGCGTGGGTTCCTTCCGGGTACTCCAGCTTCCTCCCACCTCCAAAGACATGCACCTGGGGATAGGTTGATTGGCAACACTAAATTGGCCCTAGTATGTGAATGTGAGTGTGAATGTTGTCTGTCTATCTGTGTTGGGCCTGCGATGAGGTGGTGACCTGTCCAGGGTGTACCCCGCCTTCCGCCCGAATACAGCTGAGATAGGGGACACGCGGTAGAAAATGGATGAATGAATGACTATATATATATATATATATAGTCGAGGTTACTGTGGTTTATCCGTTATACAGTGCTCAATACCGGGGTAGAGCGGAATATACGTTAGGTCAGGAAAAACACAGAGGCTATTTCATCCCTACAAGCCAGGTTTCCCTGCAGGTTCAGGGAAGTTTTAAACTCTGTGTTTTTTCCTGACCTAACGTATATATATATATATATATATATATATATATATATATATATATATATATATATATATATATATATATATATATATATATATATATATATATATATATATATATATATATATATATATATATATATATATATATATATATATATATATACCGTACAGGCCAAAAGTTTGGACACACCTTCTCCTCATTCAATGCGTTTTCTTTATTTATTGACTATTTACATTGTAGATCGTCACTGAAGACATCAAAACTATGAATGAACACATGTGGAGCTTTGTACTTAATAAAAAAGTGTGAAATAACTGAAAACATGTTTTATATTCTAGTTTCTTCAAAATAGCCACCCTTTGCTCTGATTACTGCTTTGCACACTCTCTGCATTCTCTCGATGAGCTTCAAGAGGTAGTCACCTGAAATGGTTTTCACTTCACAGGTGTGCCTTATCCCGGTTGACCAATGGAATTTATTGCTTTATCAATTGGGTTGGGACCATCAGTTGTGTTGTGAATGAGAAGGTGTGTCCAAACTTTTGGCCTGTACTGTATATCAATCAATCAATCAATCAATGTTTATTTATATAGCCCTAAATCACAAGTGTCTCAAAGGGCTGCACAAGCCACAACGACATCCTCGGTACAGAGCCCACATACGGGCAAGAAAAAACTCACCCCAGTGGGACGTCGGTGAATGACTATGAGAAACCTTGGAGAGGACCGCATAAACTAGGGGCGGCGTGGCGAAGTTGGTAGAGTGGCTGTGCCAGCAATCGGAGTGTTGCTGGTTACTGGGGTTCAATTCCCACCTTCTACCTTCCTAGTCACGTCCGTTGTGTCCTTGGGCAAGACACTTCACCCTTTGCCTCTGATGGCTGCTGGTTAGCGCCTTGCATGGCAGCTCCCGCCATCAGTGTGTGAATGTGTGTGTGAATGGATGAATGTGGAAATACTGTCAAAGCGCTTTGAGTACCTTGAAGGTAGAAAAGCGCTATACAAGTATAACCCATTTATCATTATCATTTATATGTGGGTAACCCCCCCCTCTAGGGGAGACCGAAAGCAATGGATGTCGAGTGGGTCTGACATAACATTGTGAAAGTCCAGTCCAACAGATCAGCGAGAGTCCAGTCCACAGCGGGGCCAGCAAGAAACCATCCCGAGCGGAGACGGGTCAGCAGCGCAGAGATGTCCCCAACCGATGCACAGGCTAGTGGACCACCCGGGGTCCCGACTCTGGACAGCCAGCACTTAATCCATGGCCACCGGACCTATGCAACTCCCCCTCGCAAGGGACAGGGGAGAAGAGGAGAGAAGAAAAGAAACGGCAGATCAACTGGTCTAAAAAGGGGAGGTCTATTTAAAGGCTAGATTATACAAATGAGTTTTAAGATGGGACTTAAATGCTTCTACCAAGGTAGCATCTCTAACTGTTACCGGGAGGGCATTCCAGAGTACTGGAGCCCGAATAGAAAACGCTCTATAGCCCGCAGACTTTTTTTTGGCTCTGGGAATCACTTATAAGCCGGAGTTCTTTGAACGCAGATTTCTTGTCGGGACATATGGTACAATACAATCGGCGAGATAGGCTGGAGCTAAACCGTGTAGTATTTTATACGTAAGTTGTAAAACCTTAAAGTCGCATCTTAAGTGCACAGGAAGCCAGTGCAGGTGAGCCAGTATAGGCGTAATATGATCAAACTTTCTTGTTTTTGTCAAAAGTCTTGCAGCCGCATTTTGTACCAACTGTATATATAAATATATATACATATGTATGTACATGTATACAGAAATATTCACAGCGGTTTACATTTACCACATTTTGTTATGGTGCAGCCTTATTCCAAAATGGAATCAATTCCTTTTTTCCCTCAAAATTCTACAGGCAAATTAATTTAAAAAAAAATAAAATCACATGTAAATAAGTATTTACAGCCTCAAGTCTTTTTGAATATGATGCAACAAGCTTTGCACACCTATCTTTGGGCAGTTTTGCCCATTTTTCTTTGCAACACCTCTCAAGCTCTATTATATTGGATGGGAAGCATTGGTTTTCATCCAAGATGTCTCTGTACATTGCTGCATTCATCTTTCCTTCTATCCTGACATTATGCCAGTTCATGCCACTGAAAACCTTCCCCACAGCATGACGCTGCCACCACCATGCTTCACTGTTAGGACTATTTTGGCCTGGGGATGAGTGGTGCCTGGTTTACTCCAAACATGATGCCTGGCATTCACGCCAAAGAGTTCAATCTTTGTCTCATCAGACCAGATAATTTTCTTTCTCATGGTCTGAGAGTCTTTCAGGTGCATTTTGGAAAACTTTTGACAAAGAAATCTTTATAGTCCGGCCACTCTACCATACAGGCCTGATTGGTGGTCTGCTGCAGAGGTGGCGTATGATGTGTGCATTGAACGGATCACTGACCGTATAACAACCTGTGCTGCTTTTCAGGTAAACACCAGCAAATCAAGTAAAAGAGCATGTACAGTAAAAATAAATTAGGTGGTTAATCTGCATGCTAACAGGGTTAATGCAATTTTTTTTGTGGTTAATCACATGTGTTAACTCATTAAATTTAAAAGAACAATTTTTTTTGTGATCAATTTTCTGATCTCTTCCTATTTCTGTGGGTTTTGTCTGGTCCACATACATTTTATCTAATGATATTTGTGGAGATTTAGACATTAATGTTGATGTTGGGAGGCCTGCTTATCTTCTCAATTTACCAGGACTGTTTTCTCGGTTTCAGGAGATGCAGGTGTGGGTTGGAAATGTTTGTCTAGCACAGGGGTGGGCAATTAATTTTTACCGGGGGCGGCATGAGCAACCCGAGCACTGCTGGAGGGCCACATCGACAATATTTCAATTAAATTTTGCTCAATATTATTTTTGATATATACCGTAAGATAAATAATAATAATAATAATAATAATAATAATTAATAATAATAGTAGTACTTCAACATAGTGTGTGTAACAGCATTCCATGACTAATATAAATAAATTAACATTAATAATAAATGACAGTAAAATAAGCACACGTATGAGGAGTCATAGTGTAACTTTGTGTGGTGTTTGAGTTGTCCGACTTTTTGTGTGGCCATAAACGCACCAGTGGTTTAGGGGTATGCGTGTTGGTGACAGATGACAAGTTGGTTTTGGCCTGGTTTGTACGGCAGAACATGACTAGTTTTTCGAGATATAATTGTTTTACTCATGTTTTTGGTGTGGTTATGTCCGAATATAAACAGTTTTGCTCAATAAAGTGATCGATATAATTCCTGTCCTCGAAGCATCTCGATATACGTTACAATAATTGAACGGTGTTCAATTGAACGTGTTGACGAACACCGTTAGGGCCACTTGTTGTCACTGTCACTCAAAGTTGCATTGCAAAATTACATAGAATAAATATGTTTATTTTGTTTAGAATTCAGATGGGATTTGATTTGGTGCGCGGCATATATTTGCTGCGCGCAGCAGACGCTTGAGCAGTGCGCAATTGCGCAGGCACGCACCTTAGAGGGAACGTTGCTTTGCAGTCCATGTCTTGTTGGAAACACGCCATTCTTCATCAACTTTTCTCTTTTTAGCGTCTCGGGTGTAAACCGTGCATCACTTGTCGCTGCATGTGCACCTTCACTCGCAGGTTACACACGGACACACGCCCATAAATAATACTTTTCAAAATAAAAGCAGCACAGTTGTATTGCGCGCACGACATAGATGTTTTTTCAACTTTATTTTGTAATTTGGGATTGCAGCTGTTCACATTCACTCACAATCACGCACACGCATACGTCCACACGGAAGTAATACAAATAACGATTTTCAAAACAAAAGCAGCACCGTTGTATTGCACACTCGACATAGATACTTTTTAAAATTTATTTTGTAATTTATAATTGGCCTCACGCGGGCCGGACAGGGACGCACAAAGGGCCGGATGCGGCCCGCGGGCCGCAGAATGCCCAGGTCTGGTCTAGCAGGTCAGTTGCTGTTAAATCAAGCAAGTTGGTTTGCTTTAGAAATAGTGAGTTCCTGCAGTTTAGGATAAAAGACCGTTTTGGAGATACTAATGACCAAAAGGGTTGAACAGGTGCATTGCATAGTGTTTTCAGTGCAATAAGTGTCAAAAAGATACAATGCTATTGTATACTTTTTGTTTTACCAAAAGTTTGATCATTTTATAGTTAGTCAAGTCCTTGCTCTATTACTTGATTTGGTGTTGTACCCGCTTAGCTAAGTAATAATGCCTTCCCTTGGGTGCATCCGATCTCTCTTTAGTTAGATTTTTCTGAATAGTTAAGACACTTTTGTTTTTTTATAGTCGACTTTTATATTACTACAGTCCATACATTTCACATTTTAGAGCTACTATAATCAAGCAATAGATCATAAAACATATTCTCCTGCTCAACTGTAAAGGATTCTAATCTCAGCTGTGCTCAGTGTTGTTTTGGGGCAGGGGCAGGAAGTGAACAAGCTCCCTGATGACCTACGAGACCAGCTGGCAAATATAGATTCCCCTCGGGTGTTGGAAGGGGGAAAAGTAGCTCAAATTAAATATCTGACTCACATTCATCCACAGAACAAAAGCAGAGCGCTAAATACATGCTGATGTTGATGTATGCTTGTGTACATAATGTTTACACTTTCAAATGCTCTCGTCAATCGATCATGGCAATTCTCTCGTTGACTTTTTTTTCGCCCAAATGTGACTTATTCCCCTGAGAGCTGGGTTCGAGCCCAACAAAGCTTCTAAAATTACATATGTTCTAAAAACAAGGCTGCAAACTATACACCGCTAGTTAAAAAATGCTGATACTCTGACCTAACTTGTGTGTTGCCAAAGAGCCAAAAGCCAAAGACCAAGCAAAGGTACAACTGAAGTTTTTCGTGGTATGCTGACACCGTGATGACGTTATGCATGAACTGTTTTATATATATCCTTCCATCTATCCATGTTTTACACCTAAATAACAAAAAGGATCTACATGACCATGACTGTCTTCCGCACATGCAATCTATATATATATATATATATATATATATATATATATATATATATATATATATATATATATATATATATATATATATATATATATATATATATATATATATATATATATATATATATATATATATATATATATATATATATATATATATATATATATAACAATGTTTTATTAAGAATTCAAACAGGTGTCACACTGGTTCCTGAGAGGCAAAACAAATGATGAGCAACTGAGCCGTAAATAGCACAACAGACGAAGAAAGATTGGCCATATGTCCGTTGGTTGTGTGAGCGCCTGCGACTCTGGCTGCCTTTGAGATAGGATCTTCTGGGAACGCTGCAGTAAAAGCTCCTGTGGGACCCAGTTGACCGTTTTATACATTCACTCGTGAAATGCAAAAACATCTTAAACTTGTCATCGCTATGACATACGCATTAAAAGAAGAATTCACCATGTTAGTGTGTGCTTGTGGAGACTATCAACACATTTTTAGAAAAAAGTCATACAAAAAAAGTACTATAGAACTGACCTGAGATATAAATACTGCCAGGGTTTATATATACAGTAAGTTTGAATGCATTTAAATAATTCAACATTTAATCACATTTTATCATCAGCCCACTGGTAAAAAAGTTGTGGATTGATGTGGAAAACATCACTTGCGAAGAAGACACAGTCAAGGCGACGACGAGTGACAGAGAATAGAACGAGGATGGACAATTCAACCCTAAACTCACTCTTTTCCTGCAAATTAAATTTCACAGATGCTGCCTGTAATAGAGTGATCTAAGTTGTTTGTTGCCATCTCGTGGTGAATGCTGTGTATAGTGTTCTGTGGTTACTTTTTGGTTGGCCAACGGTTTACGTTGCATTGCGCACCCTGAAGGCAAGTGTGAGAGTCGGTTCTGAAGTATGAAGTAAAGAGACGTAACTTCATCACCTCGCCTGGTTATTGACTCCAACTCAGAATATTACACTGCCCATACCTATGCTCCTTCAAAGGCTGTGCTACTGGCTGCAAAACATTGCACTTTCAAATACAACCATGAGTATAAGGAGTGTTATGTGTGTATATGTGTAAATAAATGAACACTGAAATTCAAGTATTTATTTTATTTACTATATTAACCTGGCTTGTAGGGATGAAATAGCCTCTGTGTTTTTCCTGACCTAACATATATTCCGCTCTACCCCGGTATTGAGCACTGTATAACGGATAAACCACAGTAACCTCGACTATATATATATATATATATAGTCATTCATTCATTTTCTACCGCGTGTCCCCTATCTCAGCTGCATTCGGGCGGAAGGCGGGGTTCACCCTGACAAGTCACCACCTCATCGCAGGCCCAACACAGATAGACAGACAACATTCACACTCACATTCACATACTAGGGCCAATTTAGTGTTGCCAATCAACCTATCCCCAGGTGCATGTCTTTGGAGGTGGGAGGAAGCCGGAGTACCCGGAAGGAACCCACGCAGTCACGGGGAGAACATGCAAACTCCACACAGAAAGACCCAGAGCCCGGGGATCGAACCCAGGACCTTTGTATTGTGAGGCACATGCACTAACCCCTGTTTCACCGTGCTGATCCTACATACACACATTTATATATATATATATATATATATATATATATATATATATATATATATATATATATATATATATATATATATATATATATATATATATATATACATATATATACATATATATATATATATATATATACATATATATATATATATATATATATATACATATATATATACATATATATATATATATATATATATATATATATATATATATATATATATATACATATATATATATATATATATATATATATATATATATATATATATATATATATATATATATATATATACATATATATTATATATATAATATATATATATATAAGAAATACTTGAATTTCAGTGAATTCTAGCTATATATATATATATATATATATATATATATATATATATATGGTAACAGTTAGAGATGCTACCTCAGTAGAAGCATTTAAGTCCCATCTTAAAACTCATTTGTATACTCTTGTCTTTAAATCAGGGGTCTCAGACACGCGGCCCGCGAGCCAATTGCGGCCCGCGAGACGTTATTTTGCGGCCCGCACCTTAATATAAAAATTTTATGTTAGTGCGGCCCGCAAGTTTTATATGAATGCCGCTTGACAGCGTCATACTTGCCAACCCTCCCGATTTTTCCGGGAGACTCCCGAAATTCAAGGCAACCATTCTCTCGAATGTCTTCACCCAAACAACAATATTAATGGCGTGCCATGATGTCACTGCCTTTAGCGCCCTCTACAAACAGCGTGCCAGCCCAGTCACATGTTTTATATGGCTTTGTACACACACGTAAGTGACTGCAAGACATACTTGATCAACAGCCATACAGGTCACTCTGAGGGCGGCCGTATAAACAAGTTTGACACTGTTACAAATATGCGCCACACTGTGAACCCACACCAAACAAGAATGACAAACACATTTCGCACCGTAGCACAACATAAACACAACAGAACAAATACCCAGAATCCCATGCAGCCCTAACTGTTCCGGGCTGCAATATACACCCCCGCTACCACCAAACACCGCCCCCCCAACCCTGCGCCCCCACACATCACCCCCCACCCCCAAATTCTGTGCGTCGGTTGAGGTGGGCGGGGTTTGGTGGTAGCCGGGGTGTATATTGCAGCCCGGAAGAGTTAGAGCTGCAAGGCGTTCTGGGTATTTGTTCTGTTGTGTTTATGTTGTCTTAAGGTGCGGATGTTCTCCCGAAATGTGTTTGTCATTCTTGTTTGGTGTGTGTTCACAGTGTGGCGCATATTTGTAACAGTGTTAAAGTTGTTCATACGGTCACCCTCAGTGTGACCTGTACGGCTGTTGACCAAGTATGTCTTGCAGTCACTTACGTGTGTCTGTAGAAGCCTCATTCAACATGTGACTGGGCCGGCACGCTGTTTGTATGGTGAAAAAGCGGACGCAACTACAGGTTGTAGAGAACGTTAAAGGCAGTGCTATCACGGCATGCCCTTAATCTTATTGTCCGAGTGAAAATCGGGAGAAATTCGGGGGAATGGTTGCCCCGGGAGATTGTCGGGAGGGGCACTGAAATTCGGGAGTCTCCCAGAAAAATCAGGAGGGTTGGCAAGTATGTTGCTAGGGCGGGATAGCCATTCAAAGAAGGAGAATTCATTAAAAAGTGCATGTTAGATTTTATTAAGAAATATTTTCTTGCGGCCCAGCCTCACCCAGTTTCTGCATCCAGTGGCCCCCAGGTAAATTGAGTTTGAGACCCCTGCTTTAAATAGACCCCCCTTTTAAACCAGGTGATCTGCGGTTTCTTTTCTGCTCCGCCCACCTCTACTTCATGGAGAGGGGGGTCACAGATTCGGTGACCACAGATGAGGCGCTTGCTGTCCAAAGTCGGGACCCTGGGTGGACCACTCATCTGTGCATCAGTAGGGGCCGTCTCTGCGCTGCTGACCTGTCGTTGTGGCTTGTGCAGCCCTTTGACACACTGGTGATTTAGGGCTATACAAGTAAACATTGATTGATTGATGATTGATACTCTATAATTTTTATATGTATTTAAAAAAAAGAAAGTAAAACATCCAAGCAATATTGAATATTCAAAATTTTTAAATCAAGGATTTTCTTTTCTAACTACAGTTCTAGGAATGAATTCTGCTTGGACATTTACTAGGTTACAAAGGAGCAAACAGGAAGGTCAGGTTCACAGAGTAAGTTACCATGGTAACTGACTCCAACTTTGAATTACTTTCTTTTCTGGAACGGAAAAAACAACATATTACTCACTCCAGGTGTATTAAATGCTCAAGAGGATTAAGGCAGTGCGTCGTAATAATGGCACTCACACTAAACATTCACATTTTGGACATGTTTACTTTATTTAGACAATAATGACTGTGTGCTAAGTATTTTTGGTCAAATATTGTTAATTGATATACTTTAAAGGCCTACTGAAAGCCACTACTACCGACCACGCAGTCTGATAGTTTATATATCAATGATGAAATCTTAACATTGCAACACATGCCAATACAGCCGGGTTAACTTATAAAGTGACATTTTAAAATTCCCGGGAAATATCCGGCTGAAACATCGCGGTATGATGACGTATGCGCGTGACGAAGTCCGAGTAACGGAATTTATGGTACCCCGTAGAATCCTATACAAAAAGCTCTGTTTTCATTTCATAATTCCACAGTATTCTGGACATCTTTTGCAATTGTTTTAATGAACAATGAAGGCTGCAAAGAAGACAGTTGTAGGTGGGATCAGTGTATTAGCAGCGGACTACAGCAACACAACCAGGAGGACTTTGTTGGAGCGCTAGCCGCGCTAGCCGCGCTAGCCGCCGACTTCACCTTGACTTCCTACTTCTCCGGGCCGCTAAACGCATCGGGTGAAGTCCTTCGTCCTTCTGCCGATCGCTGGAACGCAGGTGAGCACGGGTGTTGATGAGCAAATGAGGGCTGGCTGGCGTAGGTGGAGAGCTAATGTTTTTAGCATAGCTCTGTGCAGTGCGGTTGCTAAGTTAGCTTCAATGGCGTCGTTAGCACAGCATTGTTAACCTTCGCCAGCCTGGAAAGCATTAACCGTGTATTTACATGTCCACGGTTTAATAGTATTGTTGATTTTCTATCTATACTTCCAGTCAGGGGTTTATTTCTTTTGTTTCTATATGCAGTTAAAGCAAGATGCTATCACGTTAGCTCGTAGCTAAAGCATTTCGCCGATGTATTGTCGTGGAGATAAAAGGCACTGAATGTCCATTTCGCGTTCTCGACTCTCATTTTCAAGAGGATATAGTATCCAAGGTGGTTTAAAATACAAATCTGTGATCTACAATAGAAAAAGGAGAGTGTGGAATCCAATGAGCCAGCTTGTACCTAAGTTACGGTCAGAGCGAAAAAAGATACGTCCATCGCTGCCTCTCAAGTCATTCACTGTAACGTTCCTCATCTACAAATCTTTCATCCTCGCTCAAATTAATGGGGTAATCATCACTTTCTCGGTCCGAATCTCTCTCGCTCCATTGTAAACAATGGGGAATTGTGAGGAATACTAGCTCCTGTGACGTCACGCTACTTCCGGTACAGGCAAGGCTTTTTTTTATCAGCGAGCAAAAGTTGCGAACTTTATCGTCGATTTTCTCTACTAAATCCTTTCAGCAAAAATATGGCAATATCGCGAAATGATCAAGTATGACACATATAATGGATCTGCTATTCCCGTTTAAATTAAAAAAAATCATTTCAGTAGGCCTTTAATACAAATGGTTGCTGGAATGTTGTTGGAAAACTTTACATTATGTATGTACCGGTATACATCCACATTGAAGATGAAGCGCCATGAATAGAACCTGCTTTACTTTGAATAAGAAACGCTGACCTTTTTTTTCCTCAAGACAGACTTGCAGCGCTACAGAATAGAAGCAGTGAATCATCAGTTACATGCAGCTTGAATAAATAAATATTGTAAGTGTGTTAAGGGTGGGGAGTGTAACGTTGACAAGATTAAGCAAGCATGATCCATTTTACAGTAAAAATAAGAATAATCCAGATGATTCCACTAATGCATCACTATTGCATTACATAACTAAAAAGCGAACCTGCCTGATGCTTCTCCTGCGTAAAAAAACCACCTATAATTACCTGTGTAATGGAAGAAAACACCCTCCATCATCTGATCATTCCTCAACAAGATAAATATGGTGGTCAAGACATTTCGAGACAACTGCTGTCCTTTTGCCTGCTCGGGTCTGAAGTGGTGCATTTATCATGGTTTGAAGTGGTGTCTGCCTCTAAGCAAAGTACTGATTATTCAGAGTGAAGAGGAGCTGCCAGCCCGATTCCTCCCAGAAAATAACAATGTAAACAAGCACCTCTCTGGCCTTTCCCGACGCAGCCTGTCACAGCTCGTCAGCTGCGGCACCATTCATTCAATCTCAACAAGCACTCGCTCGCTATCTCCTATTGCTTTTACATTCACTCTCTCTGCCCTGCCTCACATCACCCACCAAAGTCTTACAGGTTGCTCCCTCCATCTTCTCCCCCTCACTTCCTCCCATTCTGAGAGACTGTGCAGCTCCACCCCTCCACCCTGCTCGGTCCTGATGAGCCATTGTGAGATTGAAGCAGATGGATGGGGAACAAAGGGTTGAGAGGGAGCCCCCACTCTGCATGTCCCCCCTTGTATCACAGCCAGCAGGCCCTGGGTAATCTTCTCAAGCTTTCACAGCAGAGCAATGAATAACCTCAGCCTCCTCTCTGAGACCCAGGCTCCGCCATAGACGCCCCCCTCTCTTCTTATCTCACCCTCTGCAGGCTCGCCAGGGCCGGCTGCTCCTTGGATAGCATCTCTCACCCTTGCTTTCCACTTACTGCCTCGGACCTGCGCATCCTATCAGGATTTTTTTGTGTGTTTTGTTTCTAGGGGCGTGTTACTACGGCCGGAGATTAATTGGGGCTGTGGCTGCATGACATCTGGTCCCAGCTTCATAAAAGTCTGGGTCCTTGAGGTCTGCTGGGTTTATAATGAAGTGTATATAAGTTAATTTTCTCATCAACAGTACATTAACTGGTGCTTCTGCCGTGGGCATTTCAACGCCTACCCGACGTTAGTTCTGACTGCGGTTTGGTCAATTTGACCAGCAGAAAATGCTCTTTGTGCATTTAGTACCTGGGGCCTTCAGTGCATCGGGGACTTAACAAACCTAATCCACCGCTTAATACCACTACTACACCTCCGCAAGGCAATTATACAAAGCGTCAATAGGATATAAAAACACACAACTGTATAATATGACGGGGCATTACAGAACATTTGGGGAAGAATACTATCACTACAAAAGCAAGTAGTCTATCGTAAGCCTCTACTTTTTTCCCCACCCTTAGAATCCTGCGGTTTATACAATGCTGTGGGTAATCTATGGATTTTTCCAGGTTTACAGCTTTACATACAACCAATAGATGTATCCTCGTCATATCCGACCAATGAACTTGCCGAATGGGTCACGGTGGACCAATTCCATCCATCCATCCATCCATCCATCCATCCATCCATCCATCCATCCATCCATCCATCCATCCATCCATCCATCCATCCATCCATTTTCTACTGCTTGTCGCTTTGGGGGTCGCGAGGGTGCTTGAGCCTATCTCAGCTGCATTCGGGCGGAAGGCGGGGTACACCCTGGACAATTCGCCACCTCATAACAGGGCCAACACAGATAGACCGACAACATTCACACTCACATTCGCACACTAGGGCCAATTTAGTGTTGCCAATCAACCTATCCCCAGGTGCATGTCTTTGAAGGTGGGAGGAAGCCGGAGTACCCGGAGGGAACACACGCAGTCACGGGGAGAACATGCAAACTCCACACACAAAGATCCCGAGCCCGGGATTGAACTCAGGACCTTCGTATTGTGAGGCACAGTAAATGGTTCACAATAAATCAAATGCACTCACACAATCATTCTTTTAACCTTTTTCCTGTTATGAACTCACCCCCATTATGGAGAACACACAACAAAATACGTACGATGCAGACCCAAAAAAAAACAATCGGCTTGGCCATCGAAAAAGCAAACTAAATCCACCGCAATCAACAGGTTCCAAAACACCGGACCGAAGAAGAGGTGACTGCCCTTGAGACAAAAGTAAAAGCAAAAATAAGGCTGAAAAAACCCCGGGCAAAGCAACCCCTTAGTCCCTTCAAGTCGGACACCAAAGAAGACGACTCTAACACCCCCAGTTTGCAAGAGGAGGACGAAGACCCCGCTCAGTGACTAAGTTTCCATGCACTAAATTAGTCTGATTTGTCAAATAGTTCGTTATTTTGTTAAAGTCCCAGTATCCATACACACTCTCTAATGCGACTATTGTCATACGACATGTGGGCCCCCTGCACATTAGGGGGGGGCGCTTGTTTCTTTTTGCGCAGATAAATGTATTGCTTTTCCGGTTGGCCAATGACACACATTAAAACAAGGCATTCTCAAAATGTTCCGTTCTTTAAATTTGTGAAGCAAATACACAGCCTCCTCTTCATCCAGTGGTTGCCTGTTTTTAATTGAACGGGATCTGCTTCTGGGTTATAACCCTTGAGAGATCTAGTTTTCAATCGCATAATCTAGGTGTGTTAGTTCGACTTTTCAAAAGCCAACCACGATTAGATTAAGGTATTTCCATGGGTTGTAGGACGTTTATTTTGAACTGAATTAGTTGAGAAATCGGACTTATTTAGTGCATGGAAACGTAGTCAATGATTCTCCAATAGGCTTACTGCAGGGGTGTCCAAACTTTTTCCACTGAGGGCCGTACACGGAAAAATTTAAGCATGCAGGGGCCATTTTGATATTTTTCATTTTCAAACCTTAACAAAATATATGGATTTTTTTTTTAACCTTTAGGGTTCCCGGGGACCATAAAGGGTCTCAATCATTGAAATGTAAAAAATAAGTCAAATTATTATTATTTTTTATTTAACGCTTACAGTAAATCTCTATATCAACTTCAGGTTGATATAAAGTAATCAATCAATCAATCAATCAATGTTTATTTATATAGCCCTAAATCACAAGTGTCTCAAAGGGCTGTACAAGCCACAACGACATCCTCGGTACAGAGCCCACATACGGGCAAGGAAAACTCACCCCAGTGGGACGTCAATGTGAATGACTATGAGAAACCTTGGAGAGGACCGCATATGTGGGTAACCCCCCCCCCCCTCTAGGGGAGACCGAAAGCAATGGATGTCGAGTGGGTCTGACATAATATTGTGAAAGTCCAACACATCAGCGAAAGTCCAGTCCATGGTGGGGCCAGCAGGAACCATCCCGAGCGGAGACGGGTCAGCAGCGTAGAGATGTCCCCATCCGATGAACAGGCTAGCGGTCCACCCCGGAGCAGAGTAGAAAAGAAAAGAAATGCCTTTTCTGTCAAAGACAACTTTGTTTTTTTATAGTAAAACTGAAATAGGCAGTATTTAGTAATTAGAGCCCTAAAAGATCAATAATGCAGGACACCATTGATTTTAATTCTTTAATATTTTTGAGTAATCACAGTGAAAAGTTAAATAAAATCCTACTAAATATATTTGGGATCCAAAAGGTCCCCCACTCATAAAGTGATACATTTTTATTAGTTTTTTTTTACTTTTAACACTTAAATTACGAGATCAACTTCAGATATATCTGTCGATTTTACGTTTGAACTATTATTTTGTTTGTATTATGCTCTTTTGTCAAATAAAACTTTGATGTTTTTTTATGGCAACCACACAATATATGCAATATTTTTTCCACATAAAACATTTTAAAGTGATATTTTTTAAGTAATAATTCATTATAACATAGATTTTTAGTCTTTTTTTTTTTTTTAGCAATGGCAAAAAAAAGAAAAATAAACAAAGACAAAAGAAAAAAAAACAGCCTGCATGGCAGCTTTGTGTCAACATTGCAACTTTTTTTGTTAGATTTCACCTCATTCCACTTTTTTAAAATGTTTTTTTTTTTAATTTTTGCAATATTATCAATTTTGCAATTTTTGCAGAATGTGTGGCGGGCCGGTAAACAATTAGCTGCGTGCCGCAAATGGCCCCCGGGCCGCACTTTGGACACCACTGGCTTACTGTATGTCGAATTACAGACACTGTCCTTTGTTAAATTTGTGAAGGAACACAAGCGCTTTTCTAAATATTTAATGCTTCAATATGTACACCTGAGGCTAATAAAACTTGTGCGACCAACTTGTGCAGAATAACATTTCTCAGAATATGAGGTAGGTGTGGCTCATATGTAGGTGCGCTCTATAGTCCAACAGTTACGGGAATTTAACAATATTTTAAGGGTGTCTTAGAATAGTCGGCTATTCAACGATTTGATTTGAAGCAGTCTGATTCAACTATGCCCTGCGATGAGGTGGCGACTTGTCCAGGGTGTACCCCGCCTTCCGCCCGATTGTAGCTGAGATAGGCTCCAGCGCCCCCTGCGACCCCGAAGGGAATAAGCGGTAGAAAATGGATGGATGGATGGATGATTCAACTATCAATGTTGCAGTGTAATTGTCGGACACCCTCCTGCCTCTATAGCAAGAAGCAAAAAGCAAAATAATGATAAATGGGTTATACTTCTATAGCGCTTTTCTACCTTCAAGGTACTCAAAACGCTTTGACAGTATTTCCACATTCACCCATTCACACACACATTCACACACTGATAGCGGGAGCTGCCATGCAAGGCGCTAACCAGCAGCCATCAGGAGCAAGGGTGAAGTGTCTTGCCCAAGGACACAATGGACGTGACTAGGATGGTAGAAGGTGGGAATTGAACCCCAGTAACCAGCAACCCTCCGATTGCTGGCACGGCCACTCTACCAACTTCGCAGATATGATTGGGAATTGTTCTAAGATGGGAGACACATTGTCCTGTCGGTACATGGCGCCATCGGAAGGGAGCCCGCCCTCAGGCACGCAGCTCGCTGTGCCCCCGTGCACCTCGGATAGCAGGGGAAACACTTCATCAATCAATCAATCAGCTTTATTGTCCATTCTTACATGTACAAGACACATAAGAACTGAAATTACATTTTCGGCACAATCCCGCTAAGAGCAGACATACGTTACAGGGAGACAAGACGGGACCGCCAACGGATCGGCCTCACTTAGGCGCTCCTCAAAAAGGTGGGAAAAAGGTGACATTGGGGGGAGGGGGGAAGTAAAAAAAAATATCAGTCTGAGGCTGGACCCTCAGGAATGGTCCAGACTGAGTCCGAGGAAAAAAACCTCACATAAATAGTTCAAACAAGACAAAAACAAAGAGAGCAAGCAGGGAAGGAGGGAGCGGAGAGAGATGCGACCGCCCTCACCAGTGGCAAGACAGAAAATGTCATGTTAAGGGAACGAAATTTGGAACGTCACAGAGGACCTCGCTGAAATATTCAATCTCTCCTGTGTCTTTTTTGTTTATCTGAGCCATTTTTTGCGAGGTGGAAAATGTTGAAAATGAGGTCTGTTTTTTTGTGGGGATCCCCATTTGCTGTGCTCTTCTAAAAAAAACATTTTCAAAATCTATCAAATCAGTTTTGACTGTGAACATTCTTCGTCAAAGGCAGCCCTAGAATATTTATCTAACAACATGACAAAAACATCCATAATAATTAAAAACAAACATCATTCTCGCCATCATTTTGGTTAATTATTGATTGACAAAATCCTCCCTCCTTTCCATATTGGTAAAGACCTTTAGTCAAACAGTTTTGCTCTGATCAACCAATCAGAGGATGAACAAATGCTGATAATATTTTGGGCCAACTAAGTGGCCAAGTGCGGCCAATTTAACATGTGATTGGTTAAAGAAAATGCCCCATTGTTAATATAGTTTAAGTGACATGGGACAGCGCTTCTTTTTCTGAAGGCCATGGGTAGTTTACATTGAACTGTCAATAACTGATTGGACCAAAGAAATTTAACAAACACACATACTGGAAGCAGTGCAGCCAAAAGTCACATTACAAAATTAGAATAGTAAACTGTTGGGAATAAACTAATCCAATTTCAAGGAAAAAATACTAGGATTTAAGATTGAAAATGTAGGTCAGTGCTTCTGTTAGTGTTTGAACCAGCAGCACCATTGCTGATATAAACACAATACTAGTCCTATATTCTTTATTACATATACAAAAGCATTACATTATGTATTGCTTCATGGGAAAGAGCTCATTTTCTGCCCATTACTGTAGGTGTTAATAATGAGATTTTTGGATAAAAACGAACATGCCTAAAGTTGCCGGTAAAAAGACAAACATCCTCTCTATGACAATGAGCTTAGCATGTAACTGTATCATTGCACTTGGACAGAAAAGGGTGTGATTGTATTCTTTTCTAACATGAGCAATGACACCAGAGCTCAATAGGCTGCACCTACAACCCCCCAACCCAAAAAAAAACCCCAACAACATCAACAACAAAATACCAATCTACCTTTTCTGCTTTACAGGAGCAGCTCAACCACTCTACAGCTTCCTTGCACGGACCTGTTAAAATATTGAGCATGTACTTAAGTGCTATTTGGCTAAGTGTCATTTAGGCTGAAGGGCTCTCCATCCACAAAAGATGTCTTAAAGTGACTGGAGCAGAGCTGGTAGCGATGCACACGACCATACGCAGGTGTTAAATAATTTAATCTCTATCAAATATTTATACTTTTGTCCCACAAACTACTAAATACAACTGTGAAGTAAGGTTACAGCTGTACAGAGAGCAAGCACCATGCATTTGTATCAAAATAATTGTTTTATCAATACTTTTTTACAAACCCCGTTTCCATATGAGTTGGGAAATTGTGTTAGATGTAAATATAAACGGAATACAATGATTTGCAAATCATTTTCAACCAATATTCAGTTGAATATGCTACAAAGACAACATATTTGATGTTCAAACTGATAAACATTTTTTTTTGTGCAAATAATCATTAACTTTAGAATTTGATGCCAGCAACACGTGACAAAGAAGTTGGGAAAGGTGGCAATAAATACTGATAAAGTTGAGGAATGCTCATCAAACACTTATTTGGAACATCCCACATGTGAACAGGCAAAATTCAAGATTCCATGAAATGCTCAGTCATTCACAAACAAGGATGGGGCGAGGATCACCACTTTGTCAACAAATGCGTAAGCAAATTGTTTAACAGTTTAAGAAAAACCTTTCTCAACCAGCTATTGCAAGGAATTTAAGGATTTCACATCTACTGTCCGTAATATCAACAAAGGTTCAGAGAATCTGGAGAAATCACTGCACGTAAGCAGCTAAGCCTGTGACCTTCGATCCCTCAGGCTGTACTGCATCAACAAGCGACATCAGTGTGTAAAGGATATCACCACATGGGTTTAGGAACACTTCAGAAACCCACTGTCAGTAACTACAGTTGGTCGCTACATCTGTAAGTGCAAGTTAAAACTCTCCTATGTAAGGCGAAAACCGTTTATCAACAACACCCAGAAACGTCTTCGGCTTCGCTGGGCCTGAGCTCATCTATGATGGACTGATACAAACTGGAAAAATGTTCTGTGGTCTGACGAGTCCACATTTCAAATTATTTTTGGAAACTGTGGACGTTGTGTCCTCCGGACCAAAGAGGAAAAGAACCATCTGGATTGTTATAGGCGCAAAGTTGAAAAGCCAGCATCTGTGATGGTATGGGGGTGTATTAGTGCCCAAGACATGGGTAACTTACACATCTGTGAAGGCGCCATTAATGCTGAAAGGTACATACAGGTTTTGGAGCAACATATGTTTCCATCCAAGCAACGTTACCATGGACGCCCCTGCTTATTTCAGCAAGACAATGCCAAGCCACATGTTACATCAACGTGGCTTCATAGTAAAAGAGTGCGGGTACTAGACTGGCCTGCCTGTAGTCCAGACCTGTCTTCCATTGAAAATGTGTGGCACATTAGGAAGCCTAAAATACCACAACGGAGACTCCAGGACTGTTGAACAACTTAAGCTGTACATCAAGCAAGAATGGGAAATAATTCCACCTGAGAAGCTTAAAAAATGTGTCTCTTCAGTTCCCAAACGTTTACTGAGTGTTGTTAAAAGGAAAGGCCATGTAACACAGTGGTGAACATCTTCTTCTTCTTCTTTCGTGTATCGTCTTCATATGTCCATCTTCGTGTCGTGTAGCCACTCCCTCGTCTCAGGTCCCACTTGGAAGAGGCCCTCCTCTGAAGGTGGTCTATGCCGGGGACAGGTGGTGATGATGTGGTCGGCAGTCTGCTCAGGCTCCCCGCACTCACACGCTGCACTGTCTGTTAGGCCCCACTTCTTCATGGACGCTTTGAAGCAACCAACCCCTGTGCGAAGGCGGTTCAGGAGGGTCCATTGCCGGCGAGGTAGATCTTCTCCCTCCACGCCACCTTCAGGATCCTGGATGTAATGGTGTAGGCGTGTCTGTCCTGCTGACTCCCACTCCTGCTTCCATTCCGCTGCCAGCCAGGCTTTGGTTGTCAGATCCTCCGGGATGGAAATAAGCATCTCTTGTGCGGCCTGATTGTATGGGTGGCGGGACTTGAGTCTGCTTGGAGGTGTTGCCATGGTGGTGGTTTCATGGAGGAGGTGCCAGCTGTGTTCCTGGGCTTTCCTTGCCAGGGCGAGGGTAGCGGCCTCTCGCCGTAGGCCGGCTGGCGCTATCCCTGCTAGGACTGGCAGGTAGAACACGGGGGTGGGTTTCAGGCAGCCACTTATGATCCGGAGGGCATTGTTGATGGCCGTATCGACCTTCTTGGCATGTGGGCTTCTACACCAGGTTGGGGCACAGTACTCAGCTGCAGAGAATACGAGGGCTTGTGTGGAGATACGTAGTACCTTGGCCGAGGCCCCCCAGGTTGTACCAGCTAGGCGCCGGATGAGTGAGACCCTTGCTGTTACTTTAGCCCTCACTTCATCCAAATGTTGTTTGTAGGACAGTGTCCTGTCCAAGCGTACGCACAGGTACTTTGGGGCCTGCTGGAACTCCAGGGGTTTGTTGTCCACTAAGATCTCCAGCTCCCTTCTTGCTTCCCTGTTGCAGAGGTGGAATGCTGCTGATATAGTCTTTCCCTTACTGAGCTGCAGTCGCCAGCTTCGAAGGTAGGCAGCCAGGACGTCCATGTCCTGATTGAGACCCTCTTCAACCGCCTTCCATGTGGGCCGGTGTAGCATGATGGCTAGGTCATCCGCGTATCCATACCTTCTAGATGTCGTCACCGGTAGGTCAAAGATGTAGATGTTGAAGAGCATCGGTGAGAGGACAGACCCTTGTGGGACCCCGTTTCTCAGCCTCCTGAGCCTGCTGCGCTGGCCATCACTGGTCTGGAGAATGAAGCTTCATTCTCTGGTGAACATCAGTGTTCCCTCTAAATTTTCATGTGTGTGAGCAAACGCAAAAACTCCATGAGCATTCAGTAGAGCCCATGTGAGCAGCATCAGACGTGCACACTGTGGCTACACTAGCAGCACACCTGTCCCAAACCTGACTAAATAACAAGTTCAATCTCCATCCATCCATCCATTTTCTACCGCTTGTCCCTTTCGGGGTCGCTGTAGCCTATCTCAGCTGCATTCGGGCAGAAGACGGGGTACACCCTGGACAAGTCCCCACCTCATCACAGGGCCAACACAGATAGACAGACAACATTCTCTTACTATTATAATCAAATGACAGCAGTCATTTCCATTTCTAATATAAGTGTTTAAGCCCACTTACAATGACAATAACAAAAAATATTGTTTTTCATGAACTGTGTACTTGTATTGTTTGTCTGGGTGGAGGTCCTGCTTTGGAAATAATTTCTACACCTTTCAGACATTGCATTTAGTTCCCATTAAAACATTCACATGTTGCACAATGAGATGCAAGCACGGGATCATGTGTACATTCCTGCAACTTCCTGTTTGTAAATTTTTTTTTTTTTATTAGTATTTATTTAATATACTAACAGTATTTCATGATTAATATTCATAAATTAAGATTCCTAATAAATGACACTAGAATAAGCACACATTTGATTGGTAAATCATAGTGTAACGACCTGGAATTACACTTTATGTGTGGTGTTGGAGTTGTCCGACTTTTTGTGTGGCTGTAAACGCATCACTGGCTAAGTGCATGTGTTGGCGCAAGTAAGAAAGAGCGAGCGGCTGCTGTTGATATAACAAAGTTGCTTTTGGTCGGGTTTGTACTGCAGAAAATGACCACTTTTGTTAGATATCATTTTTTTTACTAATGTTTTGGTGATGTGTTTATGGCCGACAATAAAGAGTTTTGCTCAGTAAAGTGATCGATGGAATTCATGTCCTCAAAGCGTCTCGACAGACGTTACAATATTTGAACAATGATGACGGAAACTGTTTTCTCTGTCGTGTCTGTGTGTAGAAAATTGTTATGCGCTTGTTTTTTTATTTGATTTTGTGCGCAGCATAGATTTGCCGTGCGCAGAGGACGCTTGAGCAGTGCACAATTGCACAGGCGCGCACCTTAGAGCGAACGTTGGTGAACATGCCCTTTCCCAACTACTTTGGCACGTGTTGCAGCCATGAAATTCTAAGTTGATTATTATTTGAAAAAAAAAATAAAGTTTATGAGTTTGAACATCAAAATGTCTTGTCTTTGTAGTGCATTCAATTGAATATGTGTTGAAAAGGATTTGCAGATCATTGTATTCCGTTTATATTTACATCTAACACAATTTCCCAACTCATATGGAAACGGGGTTTGTACATAAACATACAGTAGAGCTGAGAAAAAATTGAATAATAATCAATCATTTATGCAAACTCTATTGTTACGTCATGATAAAACCCATCTGAGCCATTAAAAATAAATCCCTTCAGTTAACATGAGCTACATTTATAGATGTGATTCTACACGTTAGGACTTAGTTTTTCCAATTTTCAAATTTTTTTGTCAACTCAAAATAATCTCTTTTTTTTGGTACACAGTCCTCTCTTCAAAATCTCCCTTTAGCTTCACAAACGATGATGACATTCACTGATTAAATTACAGCTGAGTTTACTTTTGAGAAGCACTCACCTAAATCTCCAAAGATTAGCCTATGATTAATGACGGACACTTAATCCTTCGTTCAAATTGGACTGTTCAAAGAGAAGGGAGGACAAGATGATCGCTCTTCTCCGCTTCCACCTGCCAACAACCATCTTATTACAAATCTGCTATGTTGAGAAACAGCCTGCACAAATACAGAACATCTCTTTCTTGGAGCGTTACACCTTATTGACACAAACAGTGGTTGGAACACTGCTATTCAGATAAATATAATATTTTTTTTATGATGTAAACAAATCACATGTTTGACTGTAGAGGAAGATCTTAGACAACAATAAGAAAATAAATATACCGACAATAATACCATGACTGAGACTATCAACCTTTCTAATATGTTTTTTGTCAGTATTTATTTTATTTTTTTCCTTTTAAACATGCCTTGCACCTTGAAAGTTAAGAAAAGAGAGAACATTTGTATTTTTAAAATAATTAAAAAATTCAAAGAAAAAAACATCGACCTTTCTAATTAATACCTAAATATTTTAATACAAATTCAATTTCATTATACCTATTTTATGTTTATCCATCCATCCATCCATCCATCCATCTTCTTCCGCTTATCCGAGGTCGGGTCGCGGGGGCAGCAGCTTAAGCAGGGAAGCCCAGACTTTCCTCTCCCCAGCCACTTCGTCCAGCTCCTCCCGGGGGATCCCGAGGCGTTCCCAGGCCAGCCGGGAGACATAGTCTTCCCAACGTGTCCTGGGTCTTCCCCGTGGCCTCCTACCGGTCGGACGTGCCCTAAACACCTCCCTAGGGAGGCGTTCGGGTGGCATCCTGACCAGATGCCCGAACCACCTCATCTGGCTCCTCTCGATGTGGAGGAGCAGCGGCTTTACTTTGAGCTCCGCCCGGATGGCAGAGCTTCTCACCCTATCTCTAAGGGAGAGCCCCGCCACCCGGCGGAGGAAACTCATTTCGGCCGCTTGTACCCGTGATCTTGTCCTTTCGGTCATAACCCAAAGCTCATGACCATAGGTGAGGATGGGAACGTAGATCGACCGGTAATTGGGAGCTTTGCCTTCCGGCTCAGGTCCTTCTTCACCACAACGGATCGATACAGCGTCCGCATTACTGAAGACGCCGCACCGATCCGCCTGTCGATCTCACGATCCACTCTTTCCTCACTCGTGAACAAGACTCCGAGGTACTTGAACTCCTCCACTTGGGGCAGGGTCTCTTCCGCAACCCGGAGATGGCACTCCACCCTTTTCCGGGCGAGAACCATGGATTCGGACTTGGAGGTGCTGATTCTCATCTCAGTCGCTTCACACTCAGCTGTGAACCGATCCAGCGAGAGCTGAAGATCCTGGCCAGATGAAGCCATCAGGACCACATCATCTGCAAAAAGCAGAGACCTAATCCTGCAGCCACCAAACCAGATCCCCTCAACGCCTTGACTGCGCCTAGAAATTCTGTCCATAAAAGTTATGAACAGAATCGGTGACAAAGGGCAGCCTTGGTGGAGTCCAACTCTCACTGGAAACGTGTCCGACTTACTGCCGGCAATGCGGACCAAACTCTGGCACTGATCATACAGGGAGCGGACCGCCACAATCAGACAGTCCGATACCCCATACTCTCTGAGCACTCCCCACAGGACTTCCCGAGGGACACCGTCGAATGCCTTCTCCAAGTCCACAAAACACATGTAGACTGGTTGGGCAAACTCCCATGCACCCTCAAGGACCCTGCCGAGAGTATAGAGCTGGTCCACAGTTCCACGACCAGGACGAAAACCACACTGTTCCTCCTGAATCCGAGGTTCGACTATCCGGCGTAGCCTCCTCTCCAGCACACCTGAATAGACCTTACCGGGAAGGCTGAGGAGTGTGATCCCACGATAGTTAGAACACACCCTCCGGTTCCCCTTCTTAAAGAGAGGAACCACCACCCTGGTCTGCCAATCCAGAGGTACCGCCCCCGATGTCCACGCGATGCTGCAGAGTCTTGTCAACCAAGACAGCCCCACAGCATCCAGAGCCTTAAGAAACTCCGGGCGGATCTCATCCACCCCCGGGGCCTTGCCACCGAGGAGCTTTTTAACTACCTCAGCAACCTCAGCCCCAGAAATAGGAGAGCCCACCACAGATTCCCCAGGTACTGCTTCCTCATAGGAAGACGTGTTGGTGGGATTGAGGAGGTCTTCGAAGTATTCCCTCCACCGATCCACAACATCCGCAGCAGAACACGAGGTCAGCAGAACACCATCCTCACCGTACACGGTGTTGATAGTGCACTGCTTCCCCTTCCTGAGGCGGCGGATGGTGGTCCAGAATCGCTTCGAAGCCGTCCGGAAGTCGTTTTCCATGGCTTCCCCGAACTCCTCCCATGTCCAAGTTTTTGCCTCCGCGACCGCCGAAGCCGCACACCGCTTGGCCTGTCGGTACCTGTCCGCTGCCTCAGGAGTCCTATGAGCCAAAAGAACCCTTCAGCTTGACGGCATCCCTCACCGCCGGTGTCCACCAACGGGTTCTAGGATTACCGCCACGACAGGCACCAACTACCTTGCGGCCACAGCTCCAATCATCCGCCTCGACAATAGAGGTGCGGAACATGGTCCATTCGGACTCAATGTCCAGCACCTCCCTCGTGACATGTTCAAAGTTCTTCCGGAGGTGGGAATTGAAACTCTCTCTGACAGGAGACTCTGCCAGACGTTCCCAGCAAACCCTCACAATGTGTTTGGGCCTGCCAGGTCTGTCCGGCATCCTCCCCCACCATCGCAGCCAACTCACCACCAGGTGGTGATCGGTAGAAAGCTCCGCCCCTCTCTTCACCCGAGTGTCCAAAACATGAGGCCGCAGATCCGACGACACAACTACAAAGTCGATCATGGAACTGCGGCCTAGGGTGTCCTGGTGCCAAGTGCACATATGGACACCCTTATGTTTGAACATGGTGTTCGTTATGGACAATCTGTGACGGGCACAAAAGTCCAATAACAAAACACCGCTCGGGTTCAGATCCGGGCAGCCATTCTTCCCAATCACGCCTCTCCAGGTTTCACTGTCGCTGCCAACATGAGCGTTGAAGTCCCCCAGTAGAACGAGGGAATCACCCGGGGGAGCACTCTCAAGTACTCCCTCGAGTGAATCCAAAAAGGGTGGGTACTCTGAGCTGCGGTTTGGCGCGTAAACGCAAACCACAGTCAGGAACCGTTCCCCCACCCGAAGGCGGAGGGAAGCTACCCTCTCGTCCACCGGGTTGAACTCCAACATGCAGGCTCTGAGCCGGGGGGCAACAAGAATTGCCACCCCAGCCCGACGCCTCTCACTGCCGGCAACGCCAGAGTAGAAGAGAGTCCAGCCCCTCTCGAGAGAACTGGTTCCAGAGCCTTTGCTGTGCGTCGAAGTGAGTCCGACTATGTCTAGTCGGAACTTCTCCACCTCGCGCACCAGCTCAGGCTCCTTCCCCCCCAGCGAGGTGACGTTCCACGTCCCAAGAGCTAGCTTCTGTAGCCGAGGATCAGACCGCCAAGTGCCCTGCCTTCGGCTGCCGCCCAGCTCACATCGCACCCGACCTCTATGACCCCTGCTATGGGTGGTGAGCCCATTGGAGGGGGAACCCACGTTGCCTCTTCGGGCTGTGCCCGGCCGGGCCCCATGGGGACAGGCCCGGCCACCAGGCGCTCGCCATCGTGCCCCACCTCCGGGCCTGGCTCCAGAGGGGGCCCCCGGTGACCCGCGTCCGGGCGAGGGAAATCTGGGTCCATAGTTTTTATTTCTCATTGAGGTCTTCGAGCTGCTCTTTGTCTGATCCCTCACCTAGGACCAGTTTGTCATAAAGCCCCCGGACAACGTAGCTCCTAGGATCATTGGGACACGCAAACTCCTCTACCACGGTAAGGTGGCAGCTCAGAGAGGAGTATTTTATGTTTATGTTTTAGTAAATATACATAATTCAAACCTTGGTAACGGTTGTATCTAAAGTTCAGTCAGGGTCACTGTTCCCTCTAATTTTTCATTATGAGCATTCAGTGGAGCACATGTGAGCAACATCAGACGTGCACACTGTGGCCATACCAGCATCAAACCTGTCCCAAATCCGACCTAATAACAAGTTAAATGTTTTATTATAATAATCAAATGAGAGCTGTCATTTTCATGAGATTATTTTCTAATATAAGTGATTTGGCCCACTTACAATGAAAATAACAACAACAACAAAACAGGTTTTCATGAGCAACCACTAGTATTTTATGCCTGGGTGGGGGACCTTCTTTGGAAATAATTTGTACACATTTTGTTCCCCTTAAAACATCCTCAAGTTGCACAATGAGATGTAAACATGGGATGAAGTTTACATTCCTGCAACTTTCTGTCTGTAAAATATATATTTGCCTTAGTATTTCTGTAATTTAGTGACAACATTTCTGCTCAGTGGCCTTGTGGTTAGAGTGTCCGCCCTGAGATCGGTAGGTCGTGAGTTCAAACTATAAACATGGGACCCATTACCCCCCTGCTTGGCACTCAGCATCAAGGGTTGGAATTGGGGGTTAAATCACCAAAATGATTACCGGGCGCTGCCACCGCTGCTGCTCACTGCTCCCCTCACCTCCCAGGGGGTGAACAAGGGGATGAGTCAAATGCAGAGGACAAATTTCACTACACTTAGTGTGTGTGTGACAATCATTGGTACTTTAACTTTAACTTTACCTTTACTTTAACTTCATTATTAACATCCATAAATTAACATTCTAGAATAAACACACATCTGATTAAGGAGTCATAGTGTAACAGCCCGGCATTTACACATTGTGTGGTGTTGAAGTTGTCTGACTTTTTGTGTGGCCATTAACGCATCATTAGCTAAATGCCATGGGTGTGTGTGTTAGTGCAGGTGAGAGAGTGGCTGCTGCTGATATGCCAGGTGACAAAGAGTTGGTTTAAACTTGGTTTGTACGGCAGACAATGATCAGTTTTGCTAGATGTACGTTTTTTACAAATTTTTCTGATGTGGCTACGACCAAATATTAAAAGAGAGAACGTTGGTCAGGATGTATTTTGAAATTAAGTTTGGCAGCGAGCCTATGGGAGTCACTCTATTCTGCCTATAAAACACTTAAAAAAACATCCATTAAGGTTTTATATACATTATGTAAAAATGTTTGTAATGTAGTAACGGGCACATTCATAATAACATTTGATATTTACGTATTTTGCTCTTTTTAAGCGTACGTGGCGCATTAATTTAAAAAAAGCATCACAACTTTAGCTTTTTTCCCCCAACAACATCACTAATTACTACTCACTGCATACTTCATGAGACAACAAACATTATAAAACATCACTTAATGTGCAATGTCTCCTGTCATTAGGATGCCGACTGTTAGGAAGTTCATTTATTCCCATTTTGATTAAGAATGACTCATAATCCATGTGGGAAAAAAATGGGTTGGAAGCGTCTTTTTCTGTTGTTCTTGTCATTTCCAGGTCTAAATTGGACGTGAAAGTGTACCAACTCTTCGGAATACGTCCTCATCCTTGTACTATCCAGGTGAGAAGCATGATTTATGATCGAGAATCAATTTCCACAAGCAAGGAAGCAAGTATGCAGCTCACGGGTCGCTATAAAAAATTGTCTGAGTTAACGCTTATAATAACAACATTACTAATACTTGGTTAATATTCAAGTCACAAAATGTATTGTTGGCGCTTTTTGGATGTTTTTTATTGGGTTTTTTGGGCGGGATAGAGGACCTTCCATTGACTCCGCAGTAAGTTGACTTTTATTTACGTTTATGTACGAGTTAGAATGCATTAAAAAAAACATCCGTCGTCATCTCCTTCATAATGATTGTGAACGATAGGCAAAATTCCCCCTTTAGACTTCATATAAAGTCTGCCAGACCTAAATCCAATGTTTTCTTTTTTAATATGGATAAAATTGATTAATTGCCCTTTGAAACAATGTTTGATCGATGTACAGTTTCCGGCAGGTCACCTGCCGAGCACAGATCGATGTAGTTGATTCTTAGGAATATAAATCGATAGATCGATGTAGTGGATGAATCGTTACACTATGTATTATTATTAGTATTACTGACTTCTGCCACTTCTGTCATTCAAAATGTGAATTTCCTATACAGTATACAAACTTTTATTTACACTACAGTCAAGGCTGCCCCTAAACACGAGCTGTGCGTAGTAGAGCCCCACGACCCGTAGGAGGCTCTGTTTAAAATGTCAATTAATGAATGACCTTTTATGGCAAACATATTCCAACCCATTCCTGCTCTGTCACTGATTAGAATATAACATATAACATAATATAATATAAGCATTTTCACCGTCCCACTTAGCGGGCAGCGCTAGTGCTGGGCTTGTAGGCCGCCGTACTGGGTTTAAATCCTGGTCGGATATGTGCCAGGAAGTTTTTTGATTACATTTTTTTGTGAAATTAAGTTTTAAAGATGTTAAATGTGTTAATTTGCACAAATAATATATATTATTGTTTTTTTTTCAAATGGTACATTGTGGTACAGCACATATTTTCAATTTCCCATTACAACAACATGTTTGATAAAAAAAAAAAAAAAAAAAAAGTTTTGCATTCATAAAACAAGGGAAAAACCTTTTTGTAAATTCTGCTTAGGTGCCCCAATTTAGCCAGGAGCAACCCTGACTACAATTATCATAATGTTTAAATAAAACATATTGTGATTAATGCATGGAGTGGAAAAATAATGCATTGAAAATACTATCTGCACCCTTGATGCCCATAAACATCGATACACAGGCAACGTTATGTAGACATAGATACATAGACATGGACACATAGACGCTGCATCAAACTGGTTGGCTTGTTGCCAATTATTAGTGTGTCAGCGAAGCTAAAACAGCCCCTGTAAACTATTGCTGGTGAATGTAAATTATTTCACAAGTTTGTGTTATGAGTGCACTGTTACTTTAAAAAATAGAAGTTGTCCAGTAATTTGAATGTCATTTAATTTTGTGTGTTCATACTAAATGCTAAAAGTCAGAACATTACAGTATTTTTAATGCTATTTTATTTAATTTCAGTGTTCTAAATTTGTTGGTATTCTATGACAAACCAACTGTGCAAAAATTGTGCAAAAGTCCAATATGTTAAATAGGTACGGGAATCGTACGATTATTCAAGATTTGATTTCGATTCCTGGGGTAACGATTCGATTCAGAATCGGTTCTCGGTTCAACACGATTCTCGATTTAAAACGATTTTTGATACCGATACTTGGTATAAAAATGATAATGAAACCTTTTCAAAACCAATTACAGCTTACAAAAGCTCCTTTTGGCTGCTGACACGTAATTGTGTACGCACGAGGAGTAAGCTGATAGCCTTAAAAAAAGGTATTTAAAAAAAATTGATTCTTAAAGAAAATTACTATGTTTTTAAATACATTTTTGAAAATTATGAATCGATTAAGAAATGCACTTCAGATTTGAATTATTATTTTTTGTGCAAACCTAATGTTTAATGCAATTGCTTTACGTTGTACAATTTGGTGTTATCATAAGATTTTATGTGAAACTAAGGCCTTTATCAGTGCTGGGTTAGTTACTGAAAACCAGTAACTAGTTACAGTTACTAGTTACTTTATTTCAAAAGTAACTCAGTTACTAATTCAGTTACTTACACCAAAAAGTAATGCGTTACTGTGAAAAGTAACTAGTTACTTCTTTTTTTCTTTTTTTTTAAAGCTCCCATTAATGCCCTTTTAGCTTTCATTTCAGTACTGTTATTGCACTGGAGAATAATACAATCTGTTGATCAACTTGACATGCATTTTTATCTTTCTTTTAACATAGTTAATGAAAAACAGTGCAACATAAAAAGGCATTTCTCTTTTCTTTAAACTTAGACCAATGACCATTAATAAAAAACAATTTAAAGTGCAACATAAGAAGGCACATCATCTTCCTTGAATCATAGATAGTGAAATAAAGCCTGACATCTGGAGTGATGCTGCTGTCTTCCACACTTGGAGCCATGGATTGAATCCTTGTTTTCAGTGGCAGGATCATTGACACAGATGGTGAAGTTTCAGTGCTCAGTAGAGATGTAACAGTTTTGAGGGGTTTAAGCACCAGGAGGACCTCCTCTGCCACTCTCACATCATCATCAGACAGGGTGATGATGTCTTTGACATTTGTCTTCAGGGTCTTGTGGGTCAATGCAGAGTATATAGCTGCCTGCTGCTCCAACATATCATAAGTGGAGTGCCACCTTGTTGGGACATCATGTATGAGCTTATGAGTAGGCAGCTTTAGCATTTCTTGCTTTGTCTTAAGCACATGCGCAGCTGTTGTGCTTGGGTGGAAGTAGTTAACCTCCTTCCTGATCCTCCCAAGGAGGCGCTCCATCCTATTGACTGAGATTCCCTTCTGTGATGCCAAATTCACTACATGTGCAAAGCACCTACCTGTGGTCCCAGTCCTGCCTCATTCACTGCATTTATTTGATTTCTGGCATTATCACGTGTGACTGGGATATCTTTATCTTCCATTCCTCCACTGCTTGTGTCAGTACCTGTGCAAGGTGACTCTCGTAGAGGAGGCGTGTCTTCTCATCTCCCAGTCTGCTGTGATGAAGTGAGCGTTTATCGTCACATAGTTCCCCTGGACGTCCACCAGTCTGTCATGAGCGCAACAGATGATGCTCGGGATAGTTCATCCACAACTTTTTTCTTCTCCTACTCATAAAGATCTGGCACAAACTTATCGCTGAAGTGGGTGCGCAATGGGATGTCGTAACGTGGCTCAAGCACGTTCAGCATGTGTTTAAAACCCTCGTTTTGCACAACCAAGTCTGCACCTATAAACACACCGATTAAATGGCGCGGGGCGTTGAAGCTGTTCCGTTACTCCGCTCGCCATGACCACGCTGTGTGTGGACCGAACGTGCGAACAACTTTTTTTTTTGTTTCATATATCAAACCGCGGATCACGTGTGTGCCGAACCGAAGATATTGATCCGAACGGATCACGGATCAGTGTTGATCCGTTGCATCACTAGTAAACACAAACACGCCCCCCCCCTCCCCTCCCCTCCTCACACCCACACCCAGACACACACAGAGCGCCTCTTTTCTTCTCTCCCTTGTGACAGAGAAAGATTCAGAAGGACGACACTGCAACTCTCCAATAAAACACACTCAGATCTTCTGTTTCTAGCCGATACTACATAAAAATAACGTAAAATAACGCAGTAACGCATCATGTAGTAACGCGTTAGATTACTAGTTACCGCAGAAACTAACGACGTTACAGTAACGTGTTACTTTGTAACGCGTTAGTCCCAACACTGGCCTTTATTTCGTTATGTATCAAAATGTATCGAAACACATTTTGGTACCGTTACCTATACCACAAAGTTGGTATCAGGACAATACTGATACACACACACACACACACACACACACACACACACACACACACACACACACACACACACACACACACACACACACACACACACACACACACACACACACACACACACACACACACACACACACACACACACACACACACACACACACTTCTACCAGTAGTTTTTAAGAGGCAGTAAATAATAATAATATTGTTATTATTATATTCAAGTTGAAGCAAACCATAAGCTATGGCGAGTTTGAAGCTGTTTTAAAGTGCTTCCAACGACACAGAGTGATATAAGTTGACAGACTGACACCTCAAGTTGACGTCTGAACGGCGCAAAGTACGAAATTGTTGAAATAAACAAGTTAAAAGTGACACAAGTCGCTAAAGAAGCAACTGCCCTCGGTGTCATCTGAATCAAATGATTCTCTGGACACAGGACACAAGGAGAAGCAAGATTTGATGTTGGACACAGGACAAGGTGGGAATCAAGACGTGATGCTAAAAAAAAAAGTCAATGACATAGAAAGAGCAAGAATAGAACACATGGCAGACCTGGAAAGAGCATTAAGAGAACTTAAAGAAGATCAGAGAAAATAAACAACAGAATACAAAAAACATCTGAGAAGTCTGCTGGAAAATATAGAAAGTCTGCAAAGTCAGAATAACAACATAAAAAAGGACTTCCAGGAAATGCGCCAAGAAATGAGGACTCTTCAAGAAGAAGTTATTGCAGTGAAACAAGACAACAACATGCTGAGAAATATCATAGATGAAATGGATCAGGATAAACGAATGAATGATATCGTTGTGACAGGGCACCGAATTAAACCAAGATCCTATGCGAAAGCTGTCAATAATGGAGGTGAACTAGATGACATGGATATTGTGTCAGCAGAACAGCAAGTGGTCAACTTTCTGCAATCAAAGGAAATTAAGGTCAACATTAATACCATCGAAACATGAATCCCACTGAATGAAAGAAACACCACCCCTCCAGTCATCCTCATGAAACTTGTAAACAGAAAATCTAAAATGGCACTGCTGAAACAGGGAAAGAAGCTGAAGGGAACAAATGTGTACATGAATGAACATCTCACAAAACGTAATGCTGAAATTGCCAAGAACGCACACGACTTGAGAAAGCAGGGAGAAACTGTAAAATCTACATCAAAATGAATGGAGGTCCAGAAGCAAGAATCCTTGTTGTCAAAGACATCAAGGACCTGGAAAAATATTAAAGTTTACACTGCTTCCACAATGACGATGATAATGGAGTCCGACGGAAAACAAACACCTACATTCAGCATCAACACTACTATGTTCCAAGAGACCCCTAAACAAAAAGTCTTAGATTCAGGAGTGCATCCACCGTACTTACAGAGATTATTGAAACAACATCAAAGATTGTTGAACATGAAAATATGGAATTGAAAAACTTCTGCAACAAAGGTCACAAAAACCAGGATTTGGAAAATGATATAGATCCAGATACAAATGTTTTCTCCCAAATCAGAAATAATTGTTTTTATTATACAGATGAACAATATAATAGCAACATTAAGTGTGATAACAAATTGTCAATTAATAATTTCAATAGCAGAAGCTTGTATGCAAATTACAACAACATGAAGCACTTTTTAGAACAATTTTAGATTTAGACCTGAAAGGATATGAACTAAACTACATCAACAGAACCAACACAAATGGAGGAGTAGCTGTGTACATGATGAAGAACCTGAATTACAAATTGGTAAAAAACATATAATTTGCTGTAGATAATATTTTAGAATGTATAACCATTGAAATATGTCATGAAAAAAGCAAAAACATATTCATCAGTTGTATATATAGATCACTTAAGTCAAGTATAGAAACATTTGAAGAATTGATCAAGGCAACTTACATGGACAATGGTCAAAAAAATAATTGTCTTATGTGGTGACTTTAATATTGCAATGAAGAAAGACACAATAACAAAGGTCAATCACACCGCACGCACACATGCATGCACGCACACACAATACACACACACAAAACATTAGGGCCCCAGTGCACCGATATCATAAGATTAAACAAACAATCTATTAGATAGCTAAAACATTAAGAATTAATCAAAGATAAATGTATATACACTAGTGTTGTCCCGATACCAATATTTTGGTACCTGTACCGGTACCGGTACCAAAATTATTTCTATACTTTTCTGTACTTTTCTAAATAAAGGGGACCACAAAAAATTGCATTACTAGCTTTATTTTAACAATACATCTTACGGTACATTAAACATATGTTTCTTATTGCAAGTTATAAAATAGTGAACATACTAGACAACTTGTCTTTTAGTAGTAAGTAAACAAACAAAGGCTCCTAATTTAGCTGCTGACGTATGCAGTGACATCCATCCATCCATCCATCCATGCATTTTCTACCGTTTGTCCCTGTCAGGGTGGCGAGGGGTGCTGGAGCCTATCTTAGCTGCATTCAGGCGGTAGGCGGGGTACACCCTGGACAAGTCGCCACCTCATCACATATTGTGTCATTTTCCATTCTATTATTTTATCAACATTATTTAGGACAAGAAGTAGAAAATTAATTTATAATTTACTTGTTCATTTACTGTTAATATATGCTTACTTTCTCTTTTAACTTGTTCTATCTACACTTCTGTTAAAATGTAATAATCACTTCTTCTGTTGTTTGAAACTTTACATTAGTTTTGGATGATGGCGGGTGGCGGACCGGTACTTTTCAAAGGCGGTATAGTACAGAATATGATTCATTAGTATCGCGGTACTATACTAATACCGTTATACCGTACAACCCTAATATACACTGAGTCGATTACGTTTGTAGATCGCTAAAAATGCCAGGAGTTAATCAATAATTAATAATATACCAATGTGCAGCTTCTTAAACAAAGCATCAGAAATGCTTGTTTCTTTTTGAGCATATTCGATAGTTTTGGTGCTTCCTCGTTTTTCTGCTTTTTTACCCGTCCTTTTTTTTGCATTACAAAATTATTTTAGCCCTATGCCGGTCTTTGCTATTATGGACAAACGTTTAACAGTTATTTTAATTTTTGTAACAGCCGAATGAGCAGCATAGTTAAAGTATAAATAGATATTTATGAATACATTCTTCATTCATGTTGTTCGTAAGCACATGCGAAAAAATATCTCAAGCTGAATTTAAATGTCGATGGCTAAATTACAGCTACAGAAAATGTGTTTGCTTGATGATTAGTCGACTAACCGTCAAGATAGTTGATGACTAGTCGACTATCAAAATAGTCATGAGTTGCAGCCCTAGTGCTCATTGAAAAAGTTCATTGGTGGCTTATAAGACTTTTGCACTGCATTGTACCTTTGCAATATGTGCGATTACAGTCATTCATTAGCATCATAATTTGTTTTACAAGAGTGGGGTGGGAGGGGTAGATCTATTTTTATGTGATTGCTTCTTCTGGTTGTAACTACATGTCACACCCTGATAAACAAAATACCCCAGCAGTGATCATGTTAGCAAAGCATACTCCTGTCGAAATATGTCATGAAATAGTTAATCATGGGCTCTTGACAAACGAGCTATTTTTATCTGGATTACCTGTCAGACGAGTGTTTTCATGTGCCACATAAAGCGCTCCAATCAGAGGTTTATGGAGATCGGCGGGACAGAAAAAAAGAACACAGACTTGTAGCCTTATTTAGAAAAAGAGAGAGAGAAAAAAAGCTTTGCTGGGACATCAGACGTTGTGTGACACCTCCGTCAGACTGAGCACTTGTTTATACATAATTCCTTTGTAATTTTAGTCGCTCATTGTGTGGTTGATCATATTCTCTTCCATGTGTGCTGAGAAGCTGACCTGTTGTGTAGAGATGTGCATATATACTCTATTCATAGTCTACACACACAACACATGCTATGGGCACACATTCATTACTAAGTAGCCTGTGGCGACTGTCATGTGCAGACAATGGCGGAAGACAAAAAAACAGTGCACGCAGCCGCACACAGGGAATCTTGCACACTTGCAGCCATTCTATGCAGATAGCGTGTTGCTGTTTTAATCATATTCACATAATCTTTCGAGAGTCGTATTTGGGATCCGAGATAAGCCTGCTTATGTTGCTCATATATTGCTGCAAATGAGCACGTCTGAGAAATGTAACACCTTGCACAGTTGCTTGCATTTTAATTTCTATAGCATCTGTGACCAGTCCGTCGTGTCTCTAACCCCCCTGGGGGGGCCTGGGACGGGGGTGGAGGGGGGCCCCGCAACCTCTACGCAGCAGACCCCCAAAGCCCAGGGGGGCCAGGGGACACATTTGATTGATGATGGTGTGAATTAAACAGAAAGAGATGGAGAGAATCCTTTTATCAGGCTAGAAACACGAGTGGATTAAAATGTAGTTGTACAAGCCCTCTGTATAATGCAGCAGCCTGACAGCATATCACCAGGCACCAGAAACCAAGATGAGAGCTGCTTGTTATTATTGTACACCCCCCCAACATACACACACACCTCACCCCATAAACTTTGCAGATGCAAAAAAACCCCAAGGCTGAAACAACAGACTTCTAGTCTGTAATGTTTACAGCTGAAACCTTTATTGTGAAAGTCTGTTCCTTACTGCTGTAACAGGATGTATGGCACTTCACTAACCGGAAGTGGAGGATATGCCGGTGTTCGACCAAGAGGTAAACCAAATAAAAAGCTCCTGGGCTAAACTGAGAATTAAGAAGTTTCTACGTCCAGTTATTATCAAGATTAGTCTATAATACTTCTCGTGTGTAGCTAATCACAACATGGTGTCAGAGTGAAAGTAATAAGACAACGGACCCGCGAGACAAAAAGTTAACTCGTCGAAAAAAAAAAAGGCTGGGAAGAAGTCAACAATGGAAGCGTTTGGCGTATCTACCCCGAAGATGGACTGGGATTCATCTAACCTACCAGATGCGTGGCGGAGATTCAAGCAACATGCAGAACTCATGTTCACAGGACCGCTCAAACAGAGAGCAGAAGAGGAAAAATGCAGCTTTCTTCTGCTGTGGATCGGCGACAAAGGACAGGACATCAGCAACACGTGGACACTGACCGAAGATGAAGCTAAGTTGCTAAAAACATTCTATGACAGATTCTCAGAATACCTCACCCCGAAAGCAAACCCTATATTTGCAAGATATAAATTCCAGGAGAAGACGCAAGGAAACTGTGAGTCATTTGAGCACTTTGTGACAGATCTCAAGCTACTAGTTAAAGACTGTAACTACACAGACAGCGACGAGATGGTCAGAGACCGTATTATTTTCGCTACCAACTCACCCAGAGTGCGCGAAAAACTACTCAGCCAGGGGCCGGAGCTCACGCTCGAAAAAACGATCGATATAGCCCGCTCCCATGAGCTATCACAAGTGCAGCTAAAGGCTATGGCTAACGGTAGCCACAAAGTACACGTAATCCACCGCAAACCTGGAAGGCCAAGTTTCATAAAGGGAGCTAGCAGGCACAATGACAGCCCAAAAGTGCATGAAATTGCCTGCAGCAAGTGTGGAGGACACCACAATAAATCAACAGAGTGCCCAGCAAAAGGTAAACAATGTTTAAAGTGTCGAAAATTCAACCACTATGCAAAAGTGTGCAAAACTAAATCCCACACCCCAGGTAGAACAGTGCACAGTGAAATTCACACAGTTGGTGAAGACAATGAATATGACAGCTCAGAGCTATTTGTGGACACTGTTACTACAGAAAAAAAAGATGAGGAAAGTGCATATGCAGCCATTGGATTGGGGCCACAGAACAAGAAATTGACTTTTAAGCTGGACACTGGGGCACAAGCAAGTGTGATACCAGCCAAAGACTTTAATGCGCTAATGCCCAGCACACAATTAATGACTGCTGACCGTAAGTTAACAGGCTACGGCGGACATGCACTGGAAGTGAACGGCTACTGCAAAATAGCAAGTACATACAAAGCTAAGTCAACCACAGAAAAGTTCTACATAGTGAACTGTAAAGGCCCACCCATCCTAGGCTACAAAGCCTGCAAGGCCCTGGGACTCATCAAAGTAGTGTACGCAGTCGACAGTGACGAAGGGAACAGCACCCAGTCAGACCACATCCTAAGTGAGTACTCAGATGTTTTTAAAGGCATCGGCACATTCCCAGGCGAATGTAATTTCAGAATAGACCCCAAAGTAGCACCAGTTGTCTGCCCACCATGGAGGGTACCATTTGCTCTTAAAGACCGTTTAAAAATAGAGCTAGACAACATGGAAAGGGACAGAATAATATGCAAGGTGACAGAGCCCACCCAGTGGGTTAATGCCCTAGTAGTGTGCGAAAAGCCCAAGACACGCAAACTCAGAGTGTGCCTAGACCCAAGACCCCTAAACAAGGCAATAATGAGGCCATATTACCCCCTACCCACACTGGAGGACGTGACATCCAAGTTAGCAGGGGCAAAGTATTTCAGCATCCTAGATGCAAGATCAGGGTATTGGGCAATCAAGTTAAGTGAGGAATCCTCACTGCTCACTACATTTAACACCACTTTTGGAAGATACCGTTTCCTCAGGCTGCCCTTCGGCATCGTGTCCACCCAGGACGAGTTCCAGAGGAGAGTGGATGAGACATACGAAGGCCTGAGAGGAGTAGCTGGCATCGTTGACGACATCGTCGTGTTTGGAAAAACAAAGCAGGAACACGACAGCAATCTCCGAGCCATGCTCGACCGCACCAGAAAGAGAGGCATACGCCTGAATCCAGATAAATGCCACATTTGTGTTTCTGAGGTGAGCTACTTTGGCCGTAAGCTCACAGCCAACGGTTTGAAACCAGACCCACTTAAGGTGAGAGCCATCAGAGACATGCCACCGCCAACAAGTGAGGCAGAGCTCGAAACCGTGCTAGGCATGGTCAACTACCTAGCGAGATTTGCACCCAACCGAGCTGAGGTGTGTGCACCACTCAGACTACTGCTAAGACAGGACACAGAGTTCATATGGGGCACTATTCATGATAATGCATTTCAGAAGATGAAAGAGATCATCACAGCGGAGCCAGGGCCAGTGTTGGCTTACTTTGATCCTGAAAAAGAAGTGACACTGCAAGTGGATGCGTCAAAAAACGGCCTGGGTGCAACCATCATGCAGGAAGGAAGACCTGTAGCATATGCATCCAAGCTGCTCACCAGCACAGAGCAAAATTATGCCCAAATCGAGAAGGAGCTGTATGCAGTTCTGTATGGGTGTAAGAGGTTCCATGAGTACCTCTATGGGCGTAACATAACTGTGGAATCAGACCACAAACCGCTAGAGACCATTCTTCGAAAACCCCTAGCCCTTGCTCCACCGCGTTTACAACGCATGATGCTTGCATTACAAAAATACAGCATAACTCTCACCCACAGACCAGGCAAAGAGATCCCTGTAGCCGACACACTGTCGAGAAAATCCATGGATGAAGAGGACGAGTCTCTATCCGAGGCTATGGAGACACAAGTGCATACTGTCATTAGCACAGCCCCGGTGAGTACTGACAGGCTGGACAACATCAAAATGGAGACAGCTCAGGACGAGCAGCTCTCCAAGCTAAAGCAAGTCATCCGGTCAGGCTGGCCAGAGACACGAAAACGATGTCACCCACTCGTCAGCGATTACTGGAACCACCGTGACGAGATCACAGAAGCCGATGGGATCCTCCTAAAGGGTGAGAAAATAATCATTTCATTGCATCCACACAGGACATTTAGGAGTTGAGAAGAGCAAACACAGGGCAAGAGACATAATGTTTTGGCCTGGCATGGGTCAACAGATTGAGGAAACAGTCCAAAGATGTGACATATGTCAAACACATCGTAGTGCCAACACCAAAGAACCCATGCTCTCACATGACATTCCAGAGACTCCATGGGAGACTGTAGCAACAGATCTATTCACATGGAACTCTGAGAACTACATCATCATCTGTGACTACCTCAGCAGATACTTTGAAATTGAGCGCCTGCATAACATCACCACAGCCGCTGTCATTCACAAGATGAAAGCGGTGTTTTCGAGGCAAGGAATCGCCCGCCGAGTCGTCAGTGATAATGGGCCATGTTACAACTCAAGTGAATTCAAGCAGTTCGCAGAGTCATGGGGTTTCCAGCACATCACCTCAAGCCCACATTACCCGCAGAGCAACGGCTTAGCAGAAAAAACTGTTCAAACTGTAAAGTGAATCCTCACCAAGGCCAAAGAGGACAAGAAAGACCCCTATCTCTGCTTTCTGGAATATAGAAACACACCAGTTGACGGACTAAAATCCCCAGCCCAGATCCTGATGAGCCGCAGGCTGCGCTCCATCCTGCCCACGACAACTCAACAACTTCGACCTCAGGTGACCCCCGAGGCTACTGTACGTGCAAGGAGAGAGAACTGCCAGCAGCACCAGAAACAACAGTACAAGAGATCTACCAGACTGCTGTCAACGCTGCGCGCCGGAGCACCCATCCGTTTCCAGCAGGGTGATGGCACGTGGAAACCAGCGACAGTCATCTGACCAGCTGAGACACCGCGGAGCTACCACATCGAGACCAGTGATGGACAGTCATTCAGACGCAACCGACGACACCTGATAGACAACCACACACCCATCACACAGCAGCCAGAGGCCAGCGATGATGACTCCAACACTACACCAGAGGACCCAGGTGCGCAACATAATCACACCAGTTCTGTGTGTGAACCTGCTCACACCGAGCCTTGCCAACGCACAAGGTATGGACGTAACATAAGGCCGAGGCAAGTCCTCGACTTATAATTGATTGTAAAGGGTGTAGGCGGATCGCTGCCCTAAAACTAAAAAAAAAAAAAAAAAAAAAAAAAAAAGAAAAAGATTGGAAAGAAAAAAAAAAGAAAAAAAAGAACCTGTTTTGTAACATTGCACTACATTAATAGGTTACATTGCGAGATGTTCACTGCTGTTAATTTTGTTCCAGAAGTAACACACTTAAATACTGCAGCACTTTCGAATATACTGATGTTATATGGTGTACCGACGTTATTTGCACTGCTAAAGATTTACAGTATATTATGACTCAAATGTTGCGGCTCAGAATTGTGTTTAAGTGCCTTAGTTTTTCTGCATGCCATTGACAATCTCCATATACACATCTTATTTTGTTGAAGGGAGATGTAATGTTTACAGCTGAAACCTTTATTGTGAAAGTCTGTTCCTTACTGCTGTAACAGGATGTATGGCACTTCACTAACCGGAAGTGGAGGATATGCCGGTGTTCGACCAAGAGGTAAACTAAATAAAAGAGCTCCCGGGCTAAACTGAGAATTAAGAAGTTTCTACGTCCAGTTATTATTAAGATTAGTCCATAATACTTCTCGTGTGTAGCTAATCACAACATAGTCCTTTCCTTCACTTTTAGCTACTCGCAATTTAGGGAGTTTGACACAAAAAAACCCTAAGAACAATCCACTTTCTGCAAATGAAGAAGCCCTTAATTGTCCTTAATAAACAGCATTGTGACCTGCGGCATGTCTCAGATTAACAGCGGACGCTGCACTTGACTCCGGGGCTGCTCCGCGGATGTTTTGGTCCACTGCATAATGTATTGCTCTCTTTGTAGCCTTCCCGGTGCACTCCTGGTGCAGGTGAGAGTTCAGCTGTCGGGTTTAACATTCAAACCTGACGCCCATAGCGGCACATAGGACACAAGCAATTAGAGGGAAACATGCAATTACTGCGATCTTGGCTCGCTCATGCAGGCAGACAGGGACAATTTGTCAATGATAGCCCAGTGGTATCTCTTGAGTCTGTATAGGGACCTGAAGGTAACATTGTCCCTGCTTCCTCCACCACAACTGCCTGTGGTGCTGCTTGGCCTGAGGCTCATGGGAGAGCTGGAAAGACAGCCAGTAGGAAGATGTATGACTGGGAAAAGGTATACCGGGTTCAATTATAAAGACAAGTCCTTTGTCTGTTTCATATTTGGTTATGAGGCCCCTTTTCTCCAGTCGACTAAGGTAAGCTATCTTTAATAACTACGGGAAGCAAGAAAATAAAAATACATAAACAAAATCTGACCAATGGCAATTTAGTGTTTAGTTAGGACATATTCGTAATAAAGCACAGTGTCTATTTTGCTTCAATGAATTTTGTTGCATTTTCTTTGACTTACTGCATCACTTTTCAGTTGGCAAAAAACAACACACACCAGCAAGATTCCAATTAAAAGCAGCAAGACTCCACGATCAATATGTATATTGCACTTGTTTGACAGTTAAGAATGTTAAAATGTTACTTTTCAAAATTGCAAGTGCTATTACTATTAAGTTTTATGATCGCGACAATTCGACACTTACATTTTGAAAACAAAGTGTCGGTCAACCAGCTTCTTTCCAGACATAAATTATTTTCCAATGCATGTACAAGATCCATCTACAACTACGAGGGGGTAACGATCCGTTTTGACAACGATTCAATTCGATTCAGAATTTGTGGTTGCCAATACAATTCAGGGACGATATTATTTATTTAGAACGGTACGATTCAAAACGATTTAATAAGTTGAAATCGATTCAGTAACTTTTTAGCAACAAACAAAAAACAAAACAACTAATGTGACAGTGAAATACATACTGGATACTGGACATTGCAGGTAAAGTTTCTTATTTTCCTGGTATTTATTGTAAGGGAATTAGGTATGAATGAATTATGGATTCAAACAAGCAAGTAAAAAACAATTAATGGCCAATGCATTCAGAATTTCACTTTTTATCTGAGTTCCTGGAAAGTGTATCCTGTATCAAAAACTGTCCGTCCTCAAATTTCCTTCAGATACATTTTCTACAATATGGAAACTCTGATCATTGCTCCCGATAAAAATATCCCCCTGATCAAGAACTCCCTTGGTGCTCTGGGTGCAGCTGTTCGCCTCAGAAATCTTGGACTTGTTCTTGGAAGTGATCCATCAGTCAATGCCTTTGGAGGGTCACTGTCGTCAACTGACCAAAAACTGCTTTTATCACCTCGTTTTGACTACTGCAATTCTCTTTTCACTCTTTGCAACAACGCTAAAGAGACTTCAGACTGTACAGAAAGCGACTGCCAGACTTTTGACCGGTGCACCCAGAACAGCCCATATTACCCTATTTTATGCAGTCTTCATTGGCATCCAGTCAAATTCTGCATAGAGTTTAAGATTTTAGTTCTAACTTTTCATGGGTTGCATGGTGGGGCCCCTCAGTAAATTGCTGATTTGTTGTGCCCCTACACTTCAGGGCGCAGCCTTCGGTCTTCAGGGTCTTTTAGATATTCCAAAAACCCATTTTAAAACCTTTGGAGACTTGGCATTCCAGATTGTGTAGCCCCGAGACTCTGGAATAACTTGCACCAGTTCCTCTGTGTTGACACTTTTTTCACATTTGAAGACTTCTCGTTTTAGTAAAGCTTTTAGTTAATGAACCTTTGAACTATCTTTGCATCAACTACTTTGTATCCATTTTATGATGTTGCCCCTGTTGTTTTAATTTAATTGTTGTTTTAATTCACCTATGTGTTATCTGTGAAAAACTCTTTAGAAATAAAATGTACTCACTTACTTATTTACATCTTATTTGAATAAAGTGCAACATTTTAGGTTGAATTAACAAGAAGAAACCTTTTCTGCTTTCATTTTCGCAACATTCAAGCTATTTTCAATTAAAGTACAGTAACCAACATTTTAACAGTAGATTTACCTGTTACTTTTGCTGTAATAATACTATAATAATAATAAAATATTAAAATTGAAAATAAAATACCACCGGCATCGCTTTAGGTTGAATTAGCAGTAAATTTACCTGAGAAATTAAGTGCAACCAAATCTGTCCAGGTTAAAGGCCTACTGAAATGATTTTTTTTTATTTAAACGGGGATAGCAGATCCATTCTATGTGTCATACTTGATCATTTCGCGATATTGCCATATTTTTGCTGAAAGGATTTAGTATAGAACAACGACGATAAAGTTCGCAACTTTTGGTCGCTGATAAAAAAAAGCCTTGCCTATACCGGAAGTAGCCTGACGTCACAGGAGGAAGGATTCCTCACAATTCCCCGTTGTTTACAATGGAGCGAGAGAGATTCGGACCGAGAAAGCGACGATTACCCCATTAATTTGAGCGAGGATGAAAGATTTGTGGATGAGGAGAGGCAGTGCAGGGTGTATCTTTTTTTGCTCAGACCGTAACTTAGGTACAAGGTCTCATTGGATTCCACACACTCTCCTTTTTCTATTGTGGATCACGGATTTGTATTTTAAACCACCTCGGATACTATATCCTCTTAAAAATGAGAGTCGAGAACGCGAAATGGACATTCACAGTGACTTTTATCTCCACGACAATACATCGTTGACGCACTTTAGATACGGAGCTAACGTGATAGCATCAGGCTCAAATGCAGATAGAAACAAAATTTTAAAAAACCCTGACTGTAAGGATAGACAGAAGATCAACAATACTATTAAACCATGAACATGTAAATACACGGTTAATAATTTCCAGCTTGGCGAAGCTTAACAATTGAAGCTAACTACGGAGTGGCGGCGGCGGCGGCGGCGGCGGCGGCGGCGCTGGCGGCGGCGTAGCTTTCGACGACACCCCGGCCGCCATCAGAGTCGGCAAGAAACATATATTTCCCCAAAGTTACGTACGTGACATGCACATAGCGACACGCACACACGGGCAAGCGATCAAATGTTTGGAAGCCAAAGCTGTACTCACGGTAGTGCGTCTTGTATCCAGCTCAAACACAACACAACCTCCTGATTGTGTTGCTGTAGTCCGCTGCTAATGCACCGATCGCACCTACAACTTTCTTATTTGCAGTCTCCATTGTCCATTAAACAAATTGCAAAAGATTCACCAACACAGATGTCCAGAATACTGTGGAATTGTTCAATGAAAACAGAGCAGTTTGTATGGTGACACATTGGGTACGAATACTTCCGTTGCCGTCGTGACGTCACGCGCATACGTCATCATACATAGATGTTTCCAACCGGAAGTTTAGCGGGAAATTTAAAATTGCACTTACATGCAATGTTAAGATTTCATCATTGATATATAAACTATCAGACTGCGTGGTCGGTAGTAGTGGGTTTCAGTAGGCCTTTAAATGAGCAGTGGTTTGACATGCTACTACTCTCATTTTCATGAATAAGGAACATAATGAAGACTTAACGTAAGTGACAATTTCGATGACACACTGACCAAATGGCCGAGTGTCTAATGAACAAAGTTGGAAAAGTAAGTAAAGTGTGACCACTTTTTCAGTCATAAATACATTATTTTTACTTTTTCAATAATACTAATAATAATGTACTAAACAGTGTATTATGTTCATTACACTGTTTTCAACCTTTCGTCTCAACCTGGTGTGTCGGCGAACTTGCTGCGCTGTCACTTCTGTTTTGTCTGTTGCATACTTTGTGGTTTAAAGTTAGGTTGTGGCTTTATATTACTGTGTTATGTCGTTTTTATTTGATGTGACTTTTACAATCGTGCAGTCGCTCAATGTTTTTGTGTTGTAATTAACGTTTGAGTTTGGTATGACCCTTCTCGACCACCGTAGCTACCGTAGCAGTCAGACTTAACATTTAATGTCCTTATCTATACAAGTGCTAAACTCCATTAAGGGTTGCCGGTCTTGAGTCCAATGTTTTGTTATTCTAGTATCGATAAAATCAATATATTGCCTTTTAAATCACTGTTGGATCAATCCCTATCATCTGGAAGTCCAACCTACGGAGCACAGATCAATATGTTTGAAATTTAGGAATATAAATCGATATATCTAGGCTGATTGGCAACACTGAATTGGTCCTAGTGAATGATGCAAGGACAGTTAATAAGCTAGCTTCCTCACTTCCCTCAAAGGTCAGCGCTGTCTAGATGGTTCTCTGAAAAGGATTGAAAATAAGGAGAAAAGTTCAACACGCTGATGATTTTCTTTATTTCAAATGTGTGTGACAGTCAAAAGTGTCTGCTTATTAGGGGCTAATTCATTGTGTCTTTGAGTCACAGGTTTACCTTTATCATTCATGGTTTTGCTTTACCTCATGTTGTGATTTTATAGCTACCTCATGAAGATGACGATAAACAAGAGAGCTGTTTGGTGTCTGAGTTTGCACAATGGGACACTCAGCTTGACCTGCTGCACGCCTTTGTCCCCATTTTAAATGGACATGATAGATGGAAGTGGAGCAATGGAGGCAAAGACCATGACAAACTGAGCACTGACCTGGTTTTCACTGTAGTCATCATAAAACCAGAGCCGGCATCATTACTATGAAATGACATCGGACCTTTGGTGTAATTCACTGTCTCAGTGTGTATAATAAATGACAATATAGAAAAAGTCATTACATTTGCCTCGTAATTTGTCGCCACCCCAGCCAGGGATTCAGGTGACTCCTTTAATGGAGTTCCAGTGATAAGAACAGGTCTGTTTATTAGCCACATGCGGCCAAGCGAGACAAGAACAGCTGAGAGCAGGCAGGTGTTGAGCATGACGAGGTTTGAGGCACCCCTGGCAGGCCTCGGCAATCATTTCACGCACGTTATGACACAGTGGCCAGGGTAGAAAGGAGGTCAGTGGGTGCACGGCAATATAACTGCTGAGTGATTGGTTTCCTCAGAGTTGCACCACACACTAACACCTTCTGGCAATTTGGATTGTTTGTGGACATCAATGAGTCATCATGGTTTTGCTTTTTGTCATGCCAAAGGAGCAAAACAGAAGGATTCGATATGTGGGGGCCACGTCATTTGAAATATGCAGGTCACGCAGATTTAAAGTGTGAGCGTGTTTGAAATGATTGCAGAAAACAAAAATAGAAAAGGAGAAGTTAGTTCTTGCGGCATGCTTGCTTGCAGACATTTACAGAGCCTCCAGCAGAAAATGAACTTCAAATTAAAATGTCTGTTTGATGCATTATTCTAATAGGGACGGATGGAGAAAGAGAAGTCTATGGCGCTCTCATCATTCAGCCTGAGGGGACAGACTTGGGGAGTTGTCATTACCAACTTAACCCATCACGATAAGCCTGTTGGGAAGTGGAATCACAGAAATGATCTGTTGTTTTGACAGATGTCTGTGCTGGTTAATTCATCAGGCAATTACGGAATAAATTGAGTTAAGGGAAACACGATTAATGTGTTTAAAAAAATCATTTTCTGAGCAAGACATCTGCACAGGAGGTGCATGGAATGTTGGTCTGACTATTAACAGGAATAAACCGGAAGCCCAGTCAGTATTGGTACAGCAGACCTAAGCTGCTGACTCGTAACATCTATAGTTCATTTGCTGTCCTTTCAATGTTCCATTTTCCACTTGGTTGAGTTTGTTTACATGCACATACAAATCTGAGTGAAACCACGTGAGAACACACACTCAGCTTATTGGCTGCCCGGGTCAGCAAATAATGTAAATACAATACAGTTAAAGTTACAAGATCCTGTATTGGGTTAGTGCATTTTTGCTGCTTCAGTTTGCAGTATAGGTGTGGGGAAAAACATGACATGCATCGACACATCAGCATCAGCCCAATTACAGATCACAAAGCATTGCTTCAAACATCACTCCAATTGGTCAAAAAATATTTCATTTTCCATGTCGCTGACCACTCTGTATTTTTTAGATTTTCCACAGCTTGTCCATCATATTTTTGACAACATATTTTTAAAGTTTTTATACAATGTTCTGGTCAAGTCCTCAATACGACATTTTAAATAATACATAGAGAAGGTTAAAACATTGTCATGCAGCAATATGAAGACCCTTAAAATGTACACCATCTAATGTACAGAATATCAGAAGCATTTATTCAAATATTAATATCACATTTTACATTACCAAACATCTTTGGCAATGAAAGCAAGATTGTAACAATCCACATTTTGTCTTATTAACGCATGAAACTAGTATCTAAACATGGTGTAGCTCCTCCTCTGAATGCAAGTGCTCTTAAAACAGGAATACAAATGATGTCTTCCTACATAATACAAAATCTGGCAAGACATCAACTAAAACACTGCAGGTTTTTTTTAAAAAATTGTCTTCAAAAGTGTGTTTGTCCTTTTTGTGTTGACCTGTTTAAAAGAGTATATTATTTAAAAAAACATTTACTTAAAGCAAATTGACTGTCCACTCCTAGTGTTAAAATTTGAAAATTATCTGTTTATGTTACACTTATTAATGATAAAAAATTATATCTATCTGCAATTAATCACGATTAATTTTGAGTTAACTATGAACAAAATGTGATTCATTGTGATTAAATATTTTAATTATTTGACATCTCTGATACATATATACATACATACATACATACATACATATTAGGGTTGTACAGTACATTGGTACTAATAAAATACCTCTGTACAAATAAATAAAAAACGGTGCTATTCTGCTTCTGAAAAATATTGGTACTTTCTTTTCCGGACATGACGACGTGCATGACGACGTCACGCAGTGACTTTGCTGGTGAAACGCGGAAGAGGCACATGTTAGGCAACACATATGCAAGGTGTACTTACAAGCAGACAAAATGTGGAGATGTAAGAGGGAGAATGGACAAATTTTGGCTTGAAAACAAATGACAAAGGTGAAGCTTTTCATACTTAAGCGCCGCTCTGGAAGAGGTGTTTTAAACATGGCTAGCTCACGGCTAACGTCCATCCGCAGTCGGCAGTGTTTTAGCTACTTCTAAATCACTAATCATTGCCTAGTTAGCGACAAACTATGTTTCTCACAAGTATCATCCCTGCAGGACGAGGAATAGCTCAACATGCTTTACTGCACACCGTAGGAGGATACAATAGCTAACAGCAAGCTAGCGCTCCTGAATGTAAACAAATGCCATGGGTGGATCTACACAGACATTGGTTGAACGATACCAAATACAAGAGTCGTATATAGTCGATACTAAAATGATTACATCGATATTTTTTATTATCTCAAAATCTTTTGTAATTTTTTATTGTTTATAAACTCAGGAAATACGTCCCTGGACACAGGAGAACTTTAGGTATGACCAATGTATGATCCTGTAACTACTTGATATTGGATTGATAGCCGGATTGGTAGTATCGCCCAAAGAAGACGAATAAGTGATTTTTACGTTTTAACAGAAGTGTAGGTAGAACATGTTAAACCAGAAAGTAAGCAGTTATTAACAGTAAATGAACATGTACAATAATAATACATTTTCTACAGCTTGTCCCTCAAAATTTTTACAAAATAATACAATGGGAAATGACACAATATGTTACTGCATACGTCAGCAGCTAAATTACAAGCCTTTGTTTGCTTACATACTACTACAAGAGAAGTTGTCTAGTATGTTCACAATCTAAGTTAATGCCAAAATTGTTCTTTGATTGCAAAAGTAAACATATGTTTAATGTATGATAAGATTTTTTTGTTAAAAAGCCAATAATGGCATTTAGTTTGTGGTCACTTTTATTTGAAATATTATTGAAAAGTAGTGAAATATTTTTGGTACCTGAACCAGTACCACAATATTGATATCAGGACAACATACATACATACATACATACATACTTACATACATACATACATACATACATACATACATACATAGATACATACACACATACATACATACATTCATTCTTTTGGCTAGGGTCGTTGCTGAAAGATAAACAGTCGTCAGAGTCAAAGTTCAAGAGCGCTCTGGAGCAAGTTTTTATCCAGGATGTCTCTGTACATTGATGCATTCATATTTCCTTCTATCCTGACTTGTCTCCCAGTTCCTGTCGCTGTAAAACATCTCCACAGCATGATGGTATTTGTCTGGTAATGAGCGGTGCCTGGTTTCACTCAAGTGTTGGACTTTATATTCAGACAGGTGTGTGCCTTTCCAAATCATGTCCAATCAACTGAATTTACCGCAGGCGGACTCTATTTAGGCTGTAGGAACATCTCAAGAATGATCAGTTGAAACAGGATGCACCTGATCTCACCTTTGAGGCTGTGAATACTTATGTACATTTGATTTCCTTTTTATTTTTAATTTTTAATACACTTGCAAAAATCTCTAAAAAAAATGTTTACATTGTCATTATGTGTGTAGAATTTTAGGGACAAAAATGAAGTATTCCACTCCAAAAAGGACATTATTTCTCAGTGTAGCTACAGTACTACATGCTACTCTGCCTATGTGTTCTACCATTGTGTGCACGTTAATAGTTACCTTTTTCTTTTTGTACAGTTTTATGCTGGTGCGTTTGTAACCATGAGTTGTTGCAAAACTGAACACCCTAAAAGTTTACTCTGCCATAATCTTAAGTGATGTTGCATTTAAGTGTACTGCTAAAGCATGCCTAAGATAGCTTTATCCCTTTTTTCCATGCATGCAAGGTGCAAGACTAGAGTTTGTTTTTAAAGTGGTATATTTTCACCAGCTTGTCATGCTCCATTAACCATCCTAAATAAAACAATTCCTTGCCCTTACGCGGGGTTTAATCGCAGCCCAGAGAAGAACTGGCCATCTGATATAAAACTCCTTCAGGATATGATAAACAATTTGTAAATGACTTGGCAGCGCAGACATTTAAACTATCTGTGCGCTTCTGAGTCGACACATTGCAGCAGTTACGGATGGGCGAGACGGCAGACGGGCACGCAGCCTTTATGTAGACTATATAAAGTGTGACCCGGGAGCCAAGGCTTTCTGTAAGTGTGCCAATGTGGACATGCTTCCAGCGATAGTCATGTTTCTGCCAGCTGCATCATCTGTGCCTGCACAAAAGCATGCCCTTTTAAAAGCGCCCAGCAAACACAAAAGCACTGATGCATGCAGCACATGCATCAGTGTACAAATGCTCACGCTCGCATTATTACGTTTTAAACACCCCCAAAAATCCTTGCTGAAATGGGGGGGAATCAAGCTACACAACTAATTCACTTTGAAGTCACAAATGGGTGGAACCGACACAAAGGGTAGTGTGTCTGCTTTAAGAAGTGAAAATGTAAAAAGTTAGGAAGTGGAAGCAACAGAGCTCATCTGTCCTCCAGCAAGAGATTCACTGTGAGTCATAGCAAGTGCACACATCACTGTAGAGACGCTCAATTATGATTCAAATCTCCATAACGGGGCAATAAAGCCATTTGCCACGTGACCATCTGCAGTGAATCTCCAATGATCCTGCCTGAATATAGTTAGCCCTTACACATTGTGCAAGTGCAAAGAGTGTTGATTTATTAGTGTCGGGCTCCATGAAGTGCAATCACCACAGGATTTAGCACCGTGCCTTTTGATTCATTTCATCTTTTCTGAAAGTCGGCAAGTGCTGCTTTAGCTCGGGAACAAAGAGAGGCCCCGCAGCCATCATTGTTTTTACTTTTTTTAAAGCGCCGTGTGAAGGCAGAGCACAGCACCAGTTTAGTCCCGCCACCATAATTATCGCCTGCTTCCTCCCTGGGATGTTCATGGACAAGGGGCCTCATAACAGGTGACAGAATGCCTGCCAGCCTCCCCCGGCTCCCCGCCCCCACCCCAGAATGGTGACTATTATAAACCAAAAACGTATGCTCTCAATATATATGCAAATGACGTGTGGTCCCAAGGTGAAGTTCGTGGAACGGCAACACCGCTTGCCTCTGTTTTGCTCATTTGCAAAAATGTTGAGAGTAACAAAGACCACAGGAAATTGAAAAATTGTTACTAAGTATAAGAAAAAGCAATCATTTTCCACAGGCCGCCTAATCCTGTGGAAATTGATGTCAGCCCTCTGCCTGACATGTACGAGAAGAAAAACACACGCCTGTCTGTGTGTGGAATGTGTGTGGCTGCAGATTTCTGCTTTCTTATTCATTAAAGCGCTTGTCTTGTTATTTTTCCTTGTCCCCTCAACTACAAAAAGGTGTAACAAAAAAAAGTATTAGTGACAGGTATGTTTTTCCATATCTGGCTCTGTCAGTTGTCTTTCTGCCTGGCTGCACACATGCAAATCTTCCCATTTGTTGCCTCACTTTTAACAGCCAGATACCATCTCTCTTATGCATTTGCTCCTCCTTTGCGGGGAAGTACAAATTAGAAAGGACAGTCTATTAAGCGCTGCTCTGACCTTGGTGACGGAACATAATGTGAAAAGACCTGCACTGACTTTCAGTCCGGGGACAAGAGAGGGCGAAGATGCACTGGTGATTAATTAATGCAATTAATTTAGACTAAGATTATCGGAAGAATTATTTCGCAATAAATCAGAGCAAGGTGTGACGATGGGGGTAATTGTTAGGGTTTAATTACAGCATTGGGAAATGTATGTGCTGTGCTGAGAACACTGCACACTTTTATAAAGTGCCTTACAATGTGGGCAAAAATAAATAAATAGCCCTTTTATCGAGTAAAAACAAAACAAAACAAAAAAACATCTGCTTTCAACAGCACTGTGAAATGTTCATTGCACATTCACATCAAATTATTGGATATAATTGTATTATTTTAATTTGATTTACAGTAATTTACTGTGAAGTAGCTTTACAGCATTTTGCAGCTACTATACAGCTGTGATGTTATGGTTAATTACAATCATGTTAGAACTAAATGCTATAACTTCACAATTGTAATTTTACAGTTAATTACAATACAATTAAAACTAAATGCTGTAACTTCACAGGTGTAAATGTATTACTTTCTCAGTTTGACAGCATACCACCACCTACTGTACAAGAGTGTGTAACGTAGTCTACTGAGGCTATGTCTACACTAAGCTGGATAACCCCTTAAACGAATAATTATTTAGCCTAAGCCCCGTTTCAGCCACACTAAACTATTGTTTAAGGTCCCCCTCCTCGGACAATTTTTTACATGGGTAATTGCGCCGTGTATTTCTTGAATCTCCGGCTCTTAGCTTTGTATGGACTCATTGATTGTTTATAAACTGAGTTCGGAGAGAAAGTGACGCCAGAAAGACCGCGCCCCACACAGGAAGTGACGTCAGAAAGAACGCGCCACAGCCAGCTTCATAATAAATCGGTTTCGTAACTTGGCGCTAACCACTGGAAATATGTATGTATATATCAGTGGCGTGCGGTGAGGTTAATGTCTGGTGAGGCACGACTGCATCATCACAGTCAGATTTACAAACATATGAACCTGCAGTGCAGGTGTACCTAATGCTGTGTCCCTGCGGTCGTTCACGGCTCCTCCAGTGCGAGCATTGTTGTTTTTGCACTTTTTGGCTTCTTGTTAAGTGACTTTTTTTGGGTGGATTCGGTCTTGCACGTGGAGGGTTTGGGTGTGGGCTTTGGTTGGTGTGGCGCTCCCGTCGGGCGGTGCATTCTGCAGCGGAGTTGCTTAGCACCAGGAGGCGGGGTTATGAGACGAGCCTCACACAGTGTGTCTTCGCAGCAGTTTTATGAATGCTCAGCACTAAAAATACGTTACACACATACAGTTGTTGACAAAATACACTGTACATTATGTACCTCAGCTAACTAAACTATGGAAATGTATAATATAATTCATATAGCAATACGGTCTCACTGCACAGCAGCTCAGCAGTTAACGGAGTCATTGCGCACAATCCATGTTGAGGCACAACTGAGTGACGTGCCTCAACTGGCTGCTGATCACCGCACCGTCTCTTCTCAGTATTTGAACGGCAAATGTGAAAATAAAAATACAAATAATCTAAAACTGGTGAAGTTAAATGAAAAATAACTTTAGTATAATCACTGGATACATATAACAATTTAATTTTTTTTTTTTCTTTTTACTTTTTTTTTCTTTCCATGATGGCAGGTGAGGCCGTGCCTCCCCTGCCTCAAGTGACTGCACGCCACTGGTATATATGTAGTTACGTCTTTGCATACGAGAGGGCATGAGAGGGCGGGATATACTGTGTAAAATACATTGGAAAGTTGGCGCCCTCTAGCAAACAGCCACTTTAATTGCTGTAAAATATAAGGGTATTGTTAATTTTACAGTCATTTGTTGTAAAGTTACAGTACGTTTTGATTGAATTATTTTAGCCAGTCTGCCCAACAACAAAATGATAGAGAAAAATAAGGGACTTATTGACTACAAATTTGGACCACAACTGAATAAGAATGGCAGACTCATGCAAAGCTCTTTGGGTAAACGTCTACCATATATGAAGATATCCGCTGATCTGACTAAGGCAAAATATGTCACTAAAGTCTCAAATTCCAAATGCCTCCTTTGGAGCAAGTTTGGAAGAAGGCAAAATTGTTTTATAAATATCTCTACCATGCCTCCATGGCTTGATACCAACTACATAAAAAGTAAAAAAAAGTAAGAAAAGCACAAATTCTGATTTGGATTATTTTTGCCAGCATACATAAGAAATGATCTTCCGATTGGAAGCTGTCACATTTATTCCTGGTGAGAGCATGCAGGCAGACTTTTTTTTATGGTTTATTGCTGCTACTCTCTCTGGGATTATTTATTGAACTGCCAACATGGCCCCCTGCCCTCCACGGCCACCCAAAGCCTCAGTTACCCCTCGTTATGATAGAGGAATGCATGACACATGACCAGCGTACTGAGCTGGAATTTAAGTGTTATTAAAAAGCATCACTCATGTATATAGGATACTATTCACAGAAGGACGGATGTTGTGCGACTATTCCACAGGCTAAATGAAGAACATGCAACAGTGAAGGAGGAATGATGATCATCTGCAGATAAAAGGCAGAGAAGGAGGGGGAGAGCTTCATTCACTGCCATGCAGCTGTCTTATTTGCAAGGTGTTGAGAGACCAGTTTTTTTTGTCCTTCTTCCTCCAAGAGGATGAAAAGATTCTTCTGAAGCCAAAAGGGTCTGCTATCATTTTTGGGCAGCTTGAGAAGTAGAGATGTTATTAGCATAAATTATCTCGGCAACTAAAAGAAAAAAAAGCAGGAATGAACAAGCTCCTTTCTGCTTTTTACACTTAATTGCCCTATTTACTGAACAGTTGCCCATGGACAACAAATGCACACACGCTCCGAGATGCACACTGCAGGACAACAGGCAGACACACAAGCCAAATAGGGCATGAGCGATACACTGAACTATCTGTCAAACAGTATTAGATACAGTATGACTGGGGAGGCACTTTGAGTTCATTCAGACTGCATGTTGGACATGAAATCCACAGGAACATTTTAAATATTGCTTTCAGTGAGCCAAGTAGATTTTTTTTTTCTTTCCACAAGTGTGAAATGCAAGCACGGCAGCAGCCTTGGAGTCTTCAAATTACATTTTTTTCCCAATAGCTTACACACTACATTTTAAATTTTCACACAGTTAACAAAAGTCTACACACAGTAAACAAAACCACCGTGCAGATTTACCTAATATTAGGCATAGAATCTGCTTCACAGTTTTTGCAAGATATTACACACAATGCTTTACACACACCTTCCCATCTTGCACACAGATAACGATTGTTATACACACATTTTCACACTTTACACACACTAGTGTTGTGATACACACATATTTATCTCCAGATTTTTTTTCAAACCTTTTTACAGTTTTTTCCATTTGCTTACACACAATTTTACTAACTGTGTGTCTTTTTTCAAAAGGATTTACAAACTTTTCCGAACACAACATTACATTTTCTTAATTCCTAGATTATTTGCAAAATGACACACTTCGGTCAAAACATATTCATCAAAATAAAGCAAGCATTTGTAAAAATGCAGTTTTATTGTCATTTCACTCACACGGACTTTACTGTAAATGATAAGACACTATTGGAGTGAGTTACCCAGAACAGTGATAAATACAAAACACATTTGTGAAAAACCCTATTTTACTATAAGAAATCACATGTTTGGGGCATTTTGCCCAACCTTTTGAGTATATGTGATGAATGATTCCTGTATCTTGACAATATATATTGGCAAATCCATAGCAATCATCATTGTTTACTTCGAAGTGGGCCTATACGTAAGGACCTAAAGGTAAAGTAAAAATATCCTATAATCTTTTCAAGAACTGCTCAACAATGATGCTGCAAACTGAAACTATTTATTTTTACCACAGTCAGGTAAAGTAACATATCACAGTAGTCAACAATGACATGCAGTACAAATTTTAATCTGAGACAAATAAAAAGGTTTGAAAAAAAATCTGGAGATAAAGATGTGTGTATCACAATCCTAGTGTGTGTGTAAAGTGTGAACATGTGTGTATAACAATCGTTATATGTGTGCAAGATGTGAAGATATATGTGTATCACAATCCTTATATGTGTGCAAGATGGGAAGGTATGTGTAAAGCATTGTGTGTAATATTTAGCAAAAAATGTGAAGCAGAGTCTATGCCTAATATTAGGCAAATCTGCACAGTGGTTTTGCTTACTGTGTGTATACTTTGTTAACTGTGTGAACATTTAAAATTTAGTGTGTAAGCAATTGGAAAAAACTGTATTTGTCTCAGATTTCAATTTGTACGGCATATCATTGTTGACTACTGTGATATGTTACTGTACCTGATTATGGTAATAATACATATTTTCAGTTTGCAGCATCATTATTGAGCAGTTCTTGAAAAGATTACAGGATATTTTTACTTTCTCTTTATAGGTCCTTACGTATAGGCCCACTTCAAAGTAAACAATGACGATTGCTATGGATTTGCAAATATATTTTGTCAAGTTACAGTAATCATTCATCAAATATGCTAAAAAAAATCGAGCAAAATGCCGCAAACATGTGATTTCTTATAGTAAAATAGTTTATCACTGTTCTAATAGTGTCTTATCATTTGAAGTCTGTGTGAGTGAGATGACAATAAAACAACATTTTTACAAATGCTTGCTTTATTTTGATGAATGGGGATATGTTTTGACCAAGTGTATCATTTTGCAAATAATCTAGGAATTAAGAAAATTGAATGTGGTGTTTGGAAATGTGTGTATATCCTTTTGAAAAAAGACACACTGTGTGTAAGCAAATGGAAAAAACGGTATTTTTTAATGTACTTGTTGCATCATGAACGAACAAACATTTGGAGATTTTAAAGGGATCTTCTCCTTTCTTGAAAATTGGGAGTGTTAAGAAAAAGCCTCATTGAAGTGACCCAGTAAGCAAGAGTGAGGTGAATTATAGATGCCTAATGGACTCTTAGCGTCTCTTCACCTCACTCAGCCGGCTCAGAGTGACTTTATATAATCATACAGCCAAGTGTGACACTTAAGATTTAATGCACCGCAAGTCCAATGAAAGTTCCACATTCTGTTTAGCTATTCTCTCGCTGTCAGGTGTCGGAATTAGCTGGGATTGACGTGATTAAAGAGGCATCGCGGTGTAAAAAGATAATAAACATTCCTGCGGAGAGGTAATTCTCTGTGGTGTGTCCTGTGGAACAGAGCAAAGGAACAAATCAAGTAGATTGACTTCATTAATTCGGCCGGCCAGGTCGTCTCCCAACCCTGGAGTGCCATAAAGGATGTTAATGAGGCTGATTGTATCACAGCTTCACCCCCATCCGACCAGAGCAGCCCAATGAGAAGACCATTCCTCCAGCCTAAAGGGGGGTCAGTCGCTATGGTAACATCCCCAGGCAGTGAACACATGTCTGAGAGAGTCTACGGGCCATAAGCAAACCAGAGCAGGAGGAGTTGTGGAAACAATCAATATGTCCGTTTACCTGCTGCTGGATTTGTGGAGAGATTACATGTGTTTTGATTCCATTCTTCTCAAATCTGACTTTTAATGCAGAGCTCATTCTTTACCATGAATTGATTAACGTGGAACCCGACTTAAACAAGTTGAAAAACTTATTCGGGTGTTACCATTTAGTGGTCAATTGTACGGAATATGTACTGTACTGTGTAAACTGTACTGTTTCATATAATGTATTCTCTTCCTTTGCAATTTACTAATAAAAGTTTCAATCAATCAATCAAAGGGGACCTATAATGACTGCAGTCTACGTTAAAAAGGTTCGTAACTTTTTGACCTCGGGGCCCAACTTTTTCACTACAGAGGTTCCAACTCAAATATTAACACTGAATTAGTCATTTTATTCTTGATTTTAGTTGTACAATAATTATATCTAACCAACGTACAGTTTAACAGGTTAACAACCCTGTCAAATGATATGAAAGCATGTGTTTATCACAAAGATTATTATCAACGCTTCGGTCCGGCTGATTACAAAAATAAGTATTAACCAAATATACTGCATAAGAAGGAACTCATAAATAACTGATAACAACAATACATACAGCTATTCAGTGTTAAAAATAACAATTAATAATAAATATGTTTCTTAAATAAGATGTCAATAAAACTAAAGTACGGATGAAAATACAGCTTCACCACTTAAGTCATATTTTTTTTAAGCTTTATGACTTTTGCTCTAGATCAGTGATTCTTAAACTGTAGTACAGGTACACATCTAGTGGTACTTAATTAAATATTCAAACACAGTATTGGTGTTCAAACTGTGTGTAATGTCACAGTGGACAAACATATTAAATACTGGATACTTGTTAAATAAATCCTCTGCCTGTTTTTAATGAATATTTAGGCCTACTACGGTACTTTATTCTAATGTCGATGGTACTTGGAGAGCCAAGTGTTTTTGAGGTGGTATAGTTGGTGAAAAAAGTTTGAAAGCCACTGTTTTCAACTTTTTCTGTTTATTATTGTCGTTACTGCCACAAGTGGTGGAAAAGTGTTTTACGACTAACTAGTACCTGCTGCTGCCCATATCGACCACAGACGAGAAACAGATATTTTTGGCTGCCCTCTAGGGGGCGTTCGCTGCCCAACAATCGGCCCCAGCCCTATGGTTAAGAAACACCGGTATAGATCATATGTATTGGATATGCTTTAGTGTAAATGTTGTCACTTCTATAACTCGTTTTTTTGAGTCAGTCTGCGTATACTACAATTATATGAAAATAATATGTTTAGGTCTGAATCGATTGAAGAGTATGCAGGTGTACCTGATGTTGTGACTGGTGATTCCATGTATTGTTTGTAAAGTTTATTTTCAACCGTGAAGAAAAAAAATCTAATAAAGAATGCTGTGGCGTTCATCTTTGAGATACATTTTTAACAGTGTACATTTTCAAAAGAGAAATGATAATACTTAGGGAGAGGGTGGAGCGTGGATCGTTTCAATCGCAATCTGCGAACACTCCTACAAATGAACGTCTTGCAGTCACACTCAAAAGATGGTTTATAAATGTGACTCTGGAGCAAAAACATATCTAATACATATTATCTAGACCAGAGGTTCTCAAACTGTGGGACGCAAATCAGCTTTGTGGTTAGAGTGTCCGCCCTGAGACTGAGAGGTTGTGAATTCAAAACCGAGTCATACCAAATACTACAAAAAATGGGACCCATTGCCTCTCTGCTTGGCACTCAGCATCAAGGGTTGGAATTGGGTGTTAAATCACCAAATGATACCCGGGCGCGGCCCACGCTGCTGCTCACTGCTCCCCTCACCTCCCAGGGGGTGAACATGGGGATGGGTCAAATGCAGAGGACAATTTCACCACACCCAGTGTGTGTGACAATCATTGGAACTTCAATCAATGTTTATCAATGTTTATTATTATTGATTGATTGATTGGATTTCACCACACCCAGTGTGTGTGTGACAATCATTGGAACTTAAACTTTAACTTTATATCACTAGTAGTACACAGGCTCTATATAGTGTTACACCAAATAATCACTTGATTAAAGTAATTGTGTTTTATTTTTCAGTATTCAAACACAGTGTTACTGTTCAAACTGTGTGTAATATAATGTTAGATATTATACATACTTGTTAAATAAAACCTCTGCCTTGTTTTTAATGACTACTTAGGCCTACTATGTTACTGAATTTTAATGTCGGTCATTATGGTGATATTTGGAGAGCCAAGTGTTTTCTTAGGTGGTACTTTGTAAAAAAAAAGTTTTAAAACCACTGATGTAGACCATGAGGAAGTGTGTTGAATCTAGATTAAAATCATCGTAGGTCCTTTTTAAAGCACCCTTCTCCTAATCACATCTGGATTGATAAAAAGCGAACCAAACACTTTTCTACGATCCCACTTGTAGATACAAAAACTACACCTTGAAGTTGGGCTCTATTTGTACATATCTAAAAAAGTGCACATGTCTAATAAAGACAAACACATTTTGATTAAATTACTATTTCCATTATCAGACTGTGGACTGATTAAATGCTAACCAGCAAAACAAAATATTTGATTGTACTGCCTTATATAAGATTTGTATTTGTGATCTGAAACCATATAAAGACATGCATGCATGTGTGGTTGTTAAACGTTTTAAAAACATTGTGATTTTGCATCAAAAATGAAATATGAATGCAAAAAATGAATTCAGTACACAGGAACACAGGAGCTAAACATAACTAAATAGCAATGTTGCCTTTTTAAAGAAATCCAACTGGCAAAGTTCCACTTTAACTTCTAGGTAAAGGTGCTAGTGTTAGGTGTGGGTCAGAGAAATAGTAAGAAATAGTGGTCAGCAGCCATAAAGGAAGTCAAACATCAACAGGCTACAATGAGGGCAGCTGAATACTGTGTGTAACATTCATCCTCTTACAGAAAATCCTTCTGCACAAGTCATTATTTCCTACAATCCCTCTTGCCGTGACCTGTCTCGTCCTTGTCTTGGCATTCCACCTGGATGTGCTGACAGTACCGTGAACATGTAATGAACAATCATAATCGTGTGATAAATCTACGCTGCACCCATTTGTCACCTTCTTCTCTTGGGTGCTCACAGGTCGCTTTTCGTGGCCAGGATGATTTAGAGCACGAGAGGGGACACCCTAAGTGGCCAGATAAATTTGCGGCACCTTTAATGACATCGCAATGCAACACATCAACATGGAAAAGTGAAGTAATGAGACCTTACGTCTCAAGCTTGAAGGATCTCTCAGTTGATGTGAGGGACCTAACAAGTGGTTTTATGCTTTATCGCTTCCTGTTTCAGATGATCGCTTCCTGTTTCACACGTCACTTCCTGTTTGGAGTCTGACTGACTGTTTTTGACGTGGGGCTGCCGAGTTTGACGATCACCTTGTGCAAAACCAGCACATCTTTTTTGTACTTTTTTGTGCTTTTTTGGCTTCACTGTGTCACTGTGCCGTGACACTTGCGGTTTGTGTCGATCGGTGCTGCGGGCTGGCGCACCGAAGCCGGCTAGCATTAGCAGCCGGAGATACGGAGGTGGGATTTTTTTTTCTTCTGTTGCTGTATGCGTCGGCATATGGACCATCGCAATGCCTGCACCAAGGAAAGGCCCGACATCGAAGGAGTTCAAGGAGATGAGGCTCACACTCCACTCCCTGTACGGCGATGTGACTGCGGTAAGAGAGCACCAGGAGCGGCTCTGGGCCTATTGGAGGAGGTAAAACAACTACGCCTCCAGAACGTGGAAAAAGACCGGTGCATTGTGAACCTGGAGCGGCGAGTGGATGAGCTGGAGCAATACTCCCACATGAATGATGTGGTCATCACCGGCATCAAGATCAAGCCGCGCTCCTACGTGGGTGCGGTGGCCGTGGACAGCGGGGAGCCCAGCGTGCAGGAGACACAGTCGGTGGAGCAGCAGGTGGCTTCCTATCTCCAGAGCAGGGGAATAGAGATGGACCCGGAGCACATCGAGGCTTGTCACCCACTGCCCACGAGGAACCAGAGACCACCAGCTGTCATCATGAGATTCGCAAACAGGAAAAAGAAAACCGCATTATTAAAACAAGGACGCAAACTGAAAGGTACAGATGTTTTCATAAATGAACACTTGACCAAGAAAAATGCTGACATCGCAAGGATCGCACGACAACTTAAAAGACAAAGCAAGATTCAACAAACCTGGGTAACAAACTGTAAGATCTTCATTAAACTATATGGGACGCCGGAGGAAGCAAAAGTCTTGGTGATAAGGAAAATAGAAGATCTTGATAAGTATTGACATTGATGCAGTACTTGGTATCAATGTAGCTTTGTGACCTTTACATCATCTCAATGCTACCCATACCAAAAACACAGACCACACCAAGTATTGATATGGACATGTTACAGAAGATCCTACAACATCAACAAAAAGAACTGGACTTGTGTGAGTATCAAGAGCACGCCACAACAGAGACTGATATGGAGATAGACCCTGATAATAATGTTTTCTCTGTGATTGTTAAAAACTGTAATTATTTTACCTGTGAACAATATGAAAACAGTGTAAAATCAGAAGATAGTCTATCAATAATACATTTCAATAGTCGAAGCATGTACACTAACTTTGACGCTATCAAGGATTACTTGAAAGAATTTCCTCATCCATTTACCATTATTGCAATTACTGAAACCTGGTTCAACAATGATAAAGGTATTGATTTTAGTCTGAATGACTATGAATTAAGATACATAAACAGAATAAATAAAATAGGAGGAGGGGTTGCATTGTACATTCATATATCTGTTACATTTAAAGTTTTAACAAACATGACCATAGCAGTCGATGGATTATTTGAATGTTTAACAGTGGAAATCCTAAATGACAAAAAGACAAATATCTTCATGAGTTGTGTATTTCGAGCACCTGGTTCAAGCATAGAAACTTTCAATGAGTGGATGGGTAAACTATTTTCCTCTGTAAACCATAAAACCATATTTATCTGTGGTGATTTTGACATTGATTTGTTAAACTCAACCAAGCAAAAACATGTTAATGACTTCATTGACACAATGTACAGCTTGTCTCTATATCCAACCATAACCAAACCAAGCAGAATAACAACACATAGTGCCACAATCATCGACAACATTTTTACTAACATTATGGGAAATCAAGTCACCAGTGGCCAATTTATATGTGATATCACTGACCATTTACCTGTTTTTACTTTATATGACTGTCATCTCAAGAAAACCAAAGACACTATGGCAAAAATCTCTAAACGAATAACAACTGAGGAAACAATATGTGCCCTAAACAATAGTTTAGCAGTTCAGGATTGGACTTCAGTTTCCAGAGAACCAAATGTGGACAGTGATTTTTGTAATTTTTTAGACATCTTTACTTCCCTGCATAATAAACATCACCCTGTGAAAGAATATTTTATAAAAGGAAAACATAAAAATAGCCCTTGGATCACAAAAGGGATAATTAATGCCTGTAAAAAGAAAAACAATCTCTACAAACTGTTCATCAAAATAAAAACAAAAGAAGTCGAACAATGATACAAGAAGTACAAAAATAAATTAACTGATATTATAAGAACAAGCAAACGGTTACATTATCAAAAAAAACTATATGAAAACAAAAACAATATGAAAGGAATTTGGGATGTTTTGAATAGTTTAATCAAACAAGGTTTTGATTGATTGATTGAGACTTTTATTAGTAGGTTGCACAGTGAAGTACATATTCCGTACAATTGACCACTAAATGGTAACACCCGAATAAGTTTTTCAACTTGTTTAAGTCGGGGTCCACTTAAATTGATTCATGATACAGATATATACTATCATATATACTATCATCATAATACAGTCATCACACAAGATAATCACAATGACCTACATTTTTGGTTTCGTAGGCAGGACAGAGAGTAAAGGAACAATGTGGGTCATTAGTTGTCCATCTTATACCATTCTAATTGTTGTAAGGATAGTTCACATGAGCGGCCATACCTTGAGTCCCACCATATATAAGAGTCCACAGGCTCCTATTATGAGTCGTCTAATTGGTGATCATACACTTTGGCGGTTTGGGTGGCAGGGCACACGGACGCACCTCATTCAGCCAGTGCTAGGACAGCTGGAGCAGTCCCCGTCCTCCATTCGTTCCTGGGAGGCGTCCCCAGTAGTTGTCAGCTGATGTCGTGCTGTCAGGCAACGTCAGGAAGTTCCTTCTGTGCGGTATTGAATGTCAGGGCACAGTTCGTAAGCAGGTCATTACAAGGTGTGTGCAGGTTGACCACAAAGGAATGCTTCAAAGATTGTGTTGAACATTGTCCGTTGACACTTATGTCCAGCAGGGGTCTGTTTGTATCCTGCTGTTCGTCCTGCTGTCACACCTGTATTTTTTGTGAGCATGTTCTGGCTGCAACTTTGGAGCTTGTCTTGTTCAGAGAAGTTGGCAGTCCCCCGGCTGCACATCCTTTCCACCCTCGCTTGACCTAGCACAACCGTGGCTACCACCCAAGTCCGTCTGTATGGTTTTACGTTTTGTTGAGGTTTTGTTTTTTTTTCCTCCAGAATTTGGAACTCAAAACATGTACACCCATCGTTTTCATATCCTCTCGGTTAGTTAAATTTTGCATATCACGTTTTAAAATTACAGTCTTAACTATCCCATTAAATGCTAATCAATAACCTTAATTCAAAGATTATACGTACTACTTCATGTGTATTTAAGTACCCTTTTAATTCACTTAAAGATTATCTATAAGTTAATTTAAACTATCATTTGTCTATCAGTAGCCGCGAGCAAGCTGTCATGCTTGCACTCTGACCTCCCGCTGTGCGTGATATTCTCCAAAACAAAAGAATGTTTTTATTCACGTTTCTCCTTATCTTTCAGCTAAATCTTTTAATCTTTTAACTTTTAACGTCCGCACTGTGTTTATTTTTATTGTCTGCATTTTAATTTTGCTTTTATTTCCTTTCATTTCACTTTGTTGCATGAAAAACGCCACACAAACAAAGCTGCATATCCTTTCCTTGCCTGTCTCCGACTGGTTATCCAACCTAGTCACAACAAACACACAAGGCCATGCTCTAAGCGCCAGGCCTAATCACACTTCTCCTCTTTTTAACACTTTACATATCGGCTCTTATTCTAATTATTAATGTAGGCTGTTATTTGTAATTATTATTCAACATTATTCACAGCAAACAGTTGTAAAGTTATAGTTATTCGCATTATACTCTCAAAATCTGTAGCTAACTGACTAACTAACTTCATCTCAGTGGCCTAGTGGTTAGAGTGTCCGCCCTGAGATCGGCAGGTCGCAAGTTCAAAACCCCGGCCGAGTCATACCAAAGACTATAAAATTTTTTGAAAACAAATCACCAAAAATGATTCCAGGGCGCGGCACCGCTGCTGCCCACTGCTCCCCCCACCTCCCAGGGGCGATCACGGGATGGGCCAAATGCAGAGGACAAATTCCACCACACCCAGTGTGTGTGTGACAATCACCGGCACCCCAACTTTAACTCTAACTTTATTCTGTCATGCCATTATCCTCTTCTAGCTCAACATCCAGAAGTATGGTGTACTGCAATGTCTAAATAAAAATATAAATTACTCCAAACTAAAATGTCAGACTGCACTTTAAAGTTACCTGACTTAAACTTACTTTTATTAAATTGATTTCCAAACTAACCACCACCACAGCAGACATCTTCCTCAATCCTATCCCAATACTCCCATAAATTAGAAAGTGTTTCATAACAGTGGTTAAGTAATTATTTTAAGTAATAGATCTCAATATGTAGAAATTAATAAGACTAAATCTTTACCAGAAAGAGTAACTTGACAGAGTATATGAACTAACTTCTTGAGAATAATAATTGATCATAAATATGTTGGAAGCCACATATTGAACATATTAAAGAAACATATCCAAATCCATTGCTATTCGGTATAAAGTAAAACACATGCTGAATAAGAAATGTCTGCACATGTTATATTATTCATTTATTTTTCCATATGTAGTATTGTTTTGAAGTTTGGGGAAATGTTTATAAGAAGAAATATAGACCCAATACTTAAACTTAAAAGGCTCATTTCAATATTACACAAAGCATTATTGTTATGATCATACCAATCTATTTTTTATAAGTCATAATGTGTTAAATGTTCAGATAATTTAATTTTAAAACAATGGCAATTATGTTTCCGAGTAAAGAACAACAGCCTTCCAGTTTGTATTCTTAGCTTGTTTACATTATGAGGAGAAAACTATCATTTACGGGGGATATTGATTTTTGAAATAGGTCAAGTAAAATAAAATAAAAACACAAATGTATTTCAGTTTTAGGAGTTAAATGATGTACCATCCTCAGTGATGAGCTGAACACATGTAGTTTTTTGTTATGGTTTTGGAGACCCTTGAAAGGTAAAGTTTTTTGAACATTATAAAATATAGTAACAATTACTTTCATCTTTTAACGTTGATGTTCCAGGTAATTTAATGTTCAGTAAATGTATATCATAGGCCAATATAAGCTTTGGCTTCCGCCTATTCTTTTTTTCGGTCATTCTTTTTCTTTTTTGTTCTGTGTGTAAATGTGTATGATTGTTAATATGTCTAATTTACTGTTAAAGTGCTCACACAAATTGGTTGATGGCTGATTATATGACCAAAATAAACTTATTTCATCTATTCATTCATTATCTATCACACTCATAGTTTTATTCCATTTTGCATGTAATTATTCCTATTGATTTCTTCCCCTTTCACTCAAACAACTAAACAAACAAACAATTAAACAAACTTGCAGCTAACCACAATCAACAGCATACCATTTACGAATACCTTCATTTGTCACTTTCTCATCTTTTCTTCACTTTCGTTTTCCTTTACAAACAACATCCTGTATCCATCTCTTCCTTACACTTCACACAATGTTTCTATTTTCTGTTCTCCTAGAAACCATTCACATAACGTAAGGTTATAAACATCCTTTTCCCATATTTTCTCAAACCATCCTCTTCACCCTCAATCTGTTTTTTCACCTGCTCTCTCTTCCTCTCTCTCTCACTTTCTCTCCTTCTCTCACAATACAAACACAATAATCCAAAATAATCAGTCTTATAAAATAATTTTAGCTTTAGATATGATTTAGGGCAGTGGTTTTCAACCTTTTTTCCCAGTAAAATAAAAAAAAAATACAGCATCATGTCATCATTTTCTGATTTATTAAATTGTATAACAGTGCACCATATTGCTCATTTGTTGTGGTCTTACTTGACTTATTTGTACAAAAAAATATAAGAATAACTAAAACGTTTTAAAAATTAAACAAATGATTAAATTATAATAAAGATTTCTATACATATAATCAATCATCAACCTTCTTTGGATATTGCAATAGAGATCCATCTGGGCTCGTGAACTTAATTCTAAATATTTATTTTGTTGAAGAATTATTCTTCTATAATTATATTTATAAAGGATTTTGAATTGTCGCTATTTTAAAATATTTAAAATCTCAGGTACCCCTTGGCATACCTTCAAGTACCCCCCTTTTTTGTCCGGGCGGAAACACCATACCCTCCTTTGAGAACTACTGGTTTAGCCTATAAAAAATCCTTTGTCTCATACATCATTAGACTGTACAACTCCTCTTTGGGGGGGCTAGGATGACAGGGAATGCAAAACAATAACAGTGCAATACTTTTTTATATCATGGTCGTTAATGCCTAGTTTCTCTTATTTTACTGTTCTATTTTTATTCTCCTTGTAATATTTTTCTATTTTGTTTCCATTTATACCCTTATTAGTTACTGTTTACTTTTGACTTCTTCTTCCTGAGGGAACTCTCCTGAAGGAATCAATAACATTTTATCTGTCTATCTATCTATCTATTACTAACCCAAGCACAATTCATGACGTCATGCTCATCTTGCAGACAGTTATTTCCATTTAGTTTTATTCTCTACATGTAATTCTACATGCACCAATGTTACATAGAAATTTGCTTTCTTTGTTATTTATTTACATTATTATTTCTGGTTTACTTGCTGTCTGTTTACTTAAGTTCTCATATTTTGGTCTGTCTTCCTTCTGATTAGAATTTGTTTAACGCTTCTCTACGTTTTGTTTTGACAATGGCGACTCTTATCTGTACTTCTTCAGACTCTATTTTTCACAGTTTGCACAGATGCCCTTAGATGTATTAGAATATAAATTTAACTTTTATTTTATTGTGTGTTTATTCCTAAAAAAATTAAAATGTCAATGTATAATCAATTTATCTGTATCAAATTTAAATTCAATATTATTAATTTATTTGTTGTATAACTATTAATTCAAAGTTACAGTGTGTCCTACTCTATGATGTGCGTGTGTGTGTGTGTTTGTCTCAACTTCCACACAGGAACTGGATGGATCAGATAAGCAGCAAGGCTGTTCAATACAATATATTACACACATAATTAATGACTAATGAATTTAACAATGCTTCAATGTCCCAGTCCCATTGATATTCAAATGTGTATTTATTCATATACAGTATATTTTATTTTTCCTATTATCAAAACCAACCTGTCAGCCTTCTCTTCAGATTTGAGTACAGCTGTCCACTATATATATTTATATATATTTATTTATTTATTTATTTTTGTATTCTTTAAACCTAGCTCAATGCTAAACTAATCCAATGCTATGCTAACTCAATGCTAACCTAGCTTAATGCTAACCTAGCTCAATGCTATCCTAGCTCAATGCTATCCTAACATTGTCACACCTCTTCGGCCCACGCCTCACGCAGCTGTCACTCAAACAGCCTCGTCACACGCACACATCCCTTATCTTAAAATGTCTTCCAGCTGAGACTCCTTTTTTTTTTTCTTTTTCTTTATATGCGTCACACAGTCACTCACACAGAGAATTTACCAGCACAGTTAAAAGTAAATGCAATAGACAACTATTTTTCTCATCCAGAAGCACAGCTGTATCATATCAGAACCTTAATAATAAGAACAACATTTATCATTCACTCTTAGATGGACAAATAGTCAAGTTTAAGGAGGGTATTCTGGACTTCCCTGCTTAGGCTGCTGCCCCCGCGATCCAACCTCCGAGAGCGGAATAAGATAATTAAATGGATAGATCATTCACTCATATGTTTTCTGTACATAAACTTTGTCTACTTTCTCACACGCACACACATTTTAGACAATTTCCCAACTTTTACAGATAGCGGGGCTGTGAGAAAAAGCGTGAAGGGAGGTTGCGAGAGGGGGGGAGGAAAACGAAGGGGGGGATTAAACCAGATAAGAAACCAGGTGCTACACTAAAGTTATTAAATTACGCATATATCTAAATGTACCAACATAAACTGACTCACTCAATACACACACATTTCAGCATTCATCATTATACACACACATTGTTAAATTACCATACCACCCCATTGTCCGGACAAATATAAACAACTAATGCACGCGTGCATTTGTGGAATCGGCCGTCTCATATCACAAAAACCAGGTTCCATCATTGCTCATAAAACGGCGATTAACCCGTTTCATTGGAGCAGCACCTGCGTTATCCCTGACCATCACGGAAAAAACCTGGCCTAACGCCCAGTAGGACCACGGGGAATCACCCCGCGATCCTACAGACTCGTGTCTGGTCAGTCCATACAGTTTCACCAAGTTTCACCAAAGCTCTACCATATGCAGCCCGATCAATACCTGTCTATTTGCAGCAAATTTCCAAATTCGTCGTGACAGCTATCCGCTCAGTTGATCTCCTTTACCGGAGTCAATGAGCGGTCACCTATAAGAGGCTTTTCCCACCGCTGCAGTTTCCACATAAACAGATATGTCGCACCTTCATAGACGTCATCAATTTGTATGGGCCAAATGTCACACCAGTTAGCAAATCTTGCCTATAATTTAGCTGTATCCAACTCTGACTAATCTGATGCACTTGCAGCAAGAAGCATCCTCTGCCAGCAACGACAGAGGATGAAGAGGTTAAAAGACATTTTTCGTCTCATATCGTCTATGCTTCAAAAACACTCCAAACCACCAAAATTCTATCAACCATCCCCTTATGTTAAAAACAAGAAATCACAAGTTTTCAACAAACACACAGACAAATGATCACATATAAAACAACTCAATCCAACCATAATTTACCCCAGTCCAGGTTGTTTTTGGAGAACCTGACTAAACCTATCTTTTATCAAAAATAGATTCAGCAATTAGTCTTATCGATCCGGCTCTCTCCAGGCAAAAAATGTTTACACTTTAAGCAAAACGCTTACCTTGTGATGCGCGCGTGCAACACACTGTCTGCCTGACAGAGAGAGCGGGAGCGGCTGTCGACCTGTAGCTTCTAAACCATCCTGTTTGTGACGCCAATTTGTGTAGTGGATTGTCCGAAGCTTAAACAGGCAACAAAAGTAGTTTAGTACAACAAATTTATTTACCCATTATCAGAAGTGCAGGTTGAATTAAGTTAGCCGTGCAGACAGACCACATGTTACTCCGGAGTAAACAAGACACACACAAGCCAAAATCACTGTTGAGTTCCGGTCTTCTGCCATTTTTTATATGTCTCTTGTGCGTCATTGTTTTTTATCTAGTGCGTCAATGTCTTTTTGTTTTGCCTATCTGTTCCATAACAACTCGAATCCTTTAGACAGTCAACACATTCTGTAGACAGGTTGGCACGACTTAATATTCACTTTTGTCCCACTGGCACCGAATAGAAGAGAAACTAAATGAGCGTACATTCTTGACAGACATGCAATATAGGTCAAAGGTCAGAAATTCTACTACAGTACTGTGGGAACAGGAGATGACAAGGACAAATAAGGACTAGGCACGAGGGAGACAAATTGAGCAAAAGAGAGTGACACAGGTGAGGAGCCAGAGACGTGAAGCTTACTGAATCAGAGCTACGTTCCGGCGTGGAGTAGTCAGCGGAGTGAGCCTTTATGCTGCTGCCTCTCGTCAAGACCAGGTGTGTTGATTGAGGATTGCCTCCAGCTGTGGAGGCGTGTGGGGGCGTGTCCTGCGGTGCTTGCAGCAGAGCCTCTAAGTGCTGCTGCTGAGGAGGGAGAAGCAGACTGGGCGTGCGCCGTAACAGTGCCCCCCCTCTTATGCGAGGCTTCCGACGAGCGCCGGAGAGCTCCAGGGTTGGCCTGATAGAAGTCCTCCAGAAGGGAGGGATCAGCAAGGTAGGAGGCCGGCACCCAAGATCTATCCTCTGGACCATAACCCTCCCAATCTACCAAAAATACCAGTCCCCTACCTTGCCGACGGACCCCGAGGATCTCCTTGACGGTCCACACTGGGTCACCGTTATCCAGAATTCTAGGAGGGGGGGTAGGGTCAGGGGAAGAGAGTGGAGAACTGGAGACAGCCTTAATCTGGGATACATGGATCACCGGATGTCGCTTCACAGAGGGAGGAAGAGACAGTCTAACAGATGCTGGATTGATGATGGCCTCCACCGTATACGGTCCAACAAAACGGGGTGCCAGTTTACGGAATGGTACCTGTAGGTGGAGGTCCTTGGCCCGTAACAGGACTTGTTGTCCAGGAGTGTAGGATGGAGCCGGAATGCGCCGCCGGTTGGCACTATGGCACATTCTCTCGGAGGCCCTCAACAGGGCAGCACGGGCGGTCTTCCAAATCCGACGGCATCTCATGATGTGCCTGCGAGAAGAAGGGACGGCCGCTTCGGCCTCCTGTTGGGGAAACATCGGGGGTTGATAACCGAGGGAGCACTCGAATGGTGACAAACCGGTGGCCGAGCTCTTCATAGAATTGTAGGCAAACTCGACCCAGGGTAAGAACTTGCTCCAAGAGGCAGGTTGGCGGGCGGCCACACAGCGTAGCATGTTCTCCACACATTGGTTTGTCCTCTCCGCTTGCCCGTTACTCTGTGGGTGGTATCCTGATGTAAGACTGACCGTAGCCCCAATCCCCTTACAAAATGCCTGCCACACCCGGGAAGTGAACTGGGGGCCACGGTCAGACACTATGTCCATGGGTATGCCATGCTGCTTGACCACATGAGTGGTAAGGAGGTCGGCCGTCTCGGAAGAAGAAGGAAGTTTAGGCAGACATCTCAGGTGTCAAGGGGGCTCGGGACAGAGGGGTGGCCTGAGATCTCCGCGTGCCGTCTGGTTCCATCATGGCCGGAACGTACTGTTACATACGACAAGGGGAAGAAGACGGCACGACAACAGGAGGTCTAGCTCAACGGGTTTTATTTGAGCTTGATGATTACGTAGGGTGTGTATGCTACTATGTGTGTGTATGCAGGGCTATGTGTGGAAGTTAACCAAATATAAGTTACCAGCGGTTGTTGTAAGTGCGTGTTGGTTGTGGCAGCAAACAAGTCCAGAATGGGCGAAGCAAAAGAGGTTTGGGATCCAAGCGAGGGGTCGAAGGTCGAGGAAGGCAGTCAGAGTCCAGGGGGAAGATCGGCAGGTGAGGCGCACAGCTCACTGCGGAGACACGGAGGTACTGTGGGAACAGGAGATGACAAGGACAAATAAGGACTAGGCACGAGGGAGACAAAGTGAGCAAAAGAGAGAGACACAGGTGAGGAGCCAGAGACGTGAAGCTTACTGAATCAGAGCTACGTTCCGGCGTGCAGTAGTCAGCGGAGTGAGCCTTTATGCTGCTGCCTCTCGTCAAGACCAGGTGTGTTGATTGAGGATTGCCTCCAGCTGTGGAGGCGTGTGGGGGCGTGTCCTGCGGTGCTTGCAGCAGAGCCTCTAAGTGCTGCTGCTGAGGAGGGAGAAGCAGACTGGGCGTGCGCCGTAACAGAATCTGGGTTTAACGTGGTTAGTGGAGCTCCCCCTGGTGTTGTGGTTATGGCGGTCATTTACGTTGAGGAAGTAGTTTGACATGTACTTCGGTATCAGGGAGGTGTAGCGGATTTTATAGACTAGGCTCAGTGCAAGTTGTTTAACTCTGTCCTCCACCTTGAGCCAGCCCACTTTAGAGAAGTGGGTAGGAGTGAGGTGGGATCTGGGGTGGAGGTCTAGCAGTAACCTGACTAGCTTGTTCTGAGATGTTTGGAGTTTAGATTTGAGGGTTTTGGAGGTGCTAGGGTACCAGGAGGTGCATGCGTAATCGAAAAAGGGTTGAACGAGAGTTCCCGCCAGAATCCTCAAGGTGCTTTTGTTGACCAGAGAGGAGATTCTGTAGAGAAATCTCGCTCGTTGGTTAAATTTTTGATTACCTTGGTTGCCATTTTATCACAGGAAAGGTTAGCCTCTAGAATGGAACCTAGGTAGGTGACCTCATCTTTCCTGGTGATAACAATGTCACCCACTTTTATGGTGAAGTCATTGACTTTCTTGAGGTTGATGTGGGACCCAAACAGGATGGATTCTGTTTTACCCAAGTGTATAGCTTGTTGTCAGCGAGCCAGGTGCCAGTTCTACAGAGCTCAGCACTGAGGATTTTCTCCACCTGTGACTTGTCCTTGCCGGATACCAGCAGGGCAGAGTCATCCGCAAACAAAAACAATTCACAGTCGCAGGCCGATGACATGTCGTTTATGTATATTAGGAACAGTAAAGGTCCCAATATACTGCCTTGGGGGACTCCACAGCTCACCGAGAAGGGGGTCACGGTGCCGTTCACCTCTAGGATATTCAAAGTTGACATATCCTGATTACTTTATTGATGAAAACGGTAAAAATTATAATATGAGTAATGTAGTGAATAAGTTCAATAGTTTTTTTGTAAATACTGGTCCTAAGTTGGCTGTTGATATCCCAGACAATGGAGTTACAAAATCAACTATTGAAAATAATTCTCCGTCATTTTTCCTCTCAGCTACAAATGAGCAGGAAGTGATAAACATTGTGCGGAAGTGTAAAAGTAAGTGCTCCACTGACTGCCATGATATCAACATGATATTGGTTCAAAAGGTTATACTGAATATTGTAAAACCCTTAACTTATACATGTAACCTATCATTCCAGACAGGCCGCTTTCCAAGTCAAATGAAAATCGCTAAGGTAACTCCGCTCTTCAAAAGTGACAGCAAACACGCTTTCACCAATTACGGACCAATCTCTCTTTTGCCTCAGTTCTCAAAAATCTTAGAGAAACTATTTAACTCTCGACTTGAATCTTTTCTTGAGAAGCATCATATAACCAATGACGGTCAGTATGGCTTTAGGTCCAAACGAACAACTTCAATGGCAATAACTGAAGCTATTGAAGACATTACTAATGCACTGGAGCATAAAAGATATGCAGTTAGTATTTTTATTGATCTAAAGAAAGCCTTTGATACCATTAATATTCTAATCTACTAGATAAAATGGAAAGATATGGAATTAGGGGACTGGCTGGTGACTGGTTAAAAAGTTATTTAAAAGGAAGGGTACAGTTTGTAAAAATGGGTACATTTTTATCTGATACTCTTGGCATCGCTTGTGGTGTCCCCCAAGGGTCCGTGTTGGGGCCAAAACTGTTTAATGTGTATATTAATGATATGTTTAATACATCCAAAGTGCTGAAATGTATACTATTTGCAGACGACATCATAAATACAGTAAACACAGAACTAAACATAGTAAAAAAATGGATGGACACAAATAAATTATCTTTGAATATAAATAAAACTAAGGATAGTGATGTTTGGAAATCGCAACATAATGTCTGAACAGAAAATAAGTATTGATGGTACCCAAATTGAAATCGTAAATGAAAATACATATTTGGGAGTAATAATTGATAGTAAACTATCATGGAAACCTCACGTCAGACACATTAAAACAAACATCTCCAAAAGCCTCTCAATTATAAACAAAGCAAAACTATACCTCAATGAAAATGCATTCCGTACCCTATACTGCACCTTGGTACTCCCATACCTTACATACTGTGTTGAAGTATGGGGGAATACTTTACACAACACAATTCATCCTCTGATCATATTACAGAAAAGAGCAGTGCGGACCATTCACAACGTTGGTTATTTAGAACATACTCATAATCTGTTTATGCAATCAAAGTTGCTCAAATTGGATGACTTTGTCAAATATAATACATTTATAATCTTATATAAAGCATTTAACAAATTATTGCCGCCTAATCTACAACGTTTTTTTATAAGACGAGTGCAGGCTCATAACTTGAGAGACTTTGGATATTTCTCATTGCCGAGAGCTCAAACCACTCGTAAACGTTTTTGTGTGTCTGTATGCGGAGTAAAACTATGGAACAAACTGGATTTACAACACAAGTAATGCCAAACTATTAATCGATTTAAACTATTATGCAAACACGGTTCTGGTTCAAATATAGAGATGAGGGTCTTTAATTTGACCTGCTGTTGTACTCTGTCTCAAAGTGTTAACATGTGCTCAATGTTTCCTTACCATTAATGCTATGTTGTCTATTACCATTATTGCTATGTTGTCTATTACCATTGTTGGCATTTTGTCTATTACCAATGTTGGTATATTCATTATTCCTACATTGTTGATACAAATTATTGTTAGAGTGTAATAATTATTGTAACCTGTGGTAATGCCACTATGATATAACATCTGTATTATAATCCTTGAACAAAGTAACAGTGAAACTCATGTGAATAATCACTGAATGGAGAACTGGTGTTGGGATTAAATACATTATCTTCTTCCCACTCCCTTTCAGGCAAAACTGGACAATCATGCATTACATACTATACTTGACCTTTTGCACTATATTAATTTATATTATTATGTGTTGTCAACTTTGTACTTTTTTATGCCATTGCCTGAATTAAATAAAAAATGAAAAGAAAAAAAAAAAAAGTGTCTGCTGAAGACACGTTTTGCACATTTCCAATATGTGACTGATTCAGATACAAAACTGCATTATTTGGGTCATCAGAATAATGAAATGCCACATTGAGGGTATGGATTAGAGCAGAGTTGTCCAAAGTGAAATACAGAGGCAATTTGCGGTCTGTGGCTATCTTTTATTAGCCTGTGGTACGTTGTAGAAATTAGGGCCAACCCTTCCCATAGGCAAAACATGCGCAGTGCGTAGGGACCCACAATCCTTGGGGCCCATTTTGTGTGAAGAAGCGCATGCAAAATGTCAAATAATGAATGACAGGGTACTTCATATGAAATTTTGGCGCAAAGGTATTCCTTTCCTATTCCTCCTCCGACATTGACAAACATATAATGGTACATTTATCCAAATCACGGTCTGCTGTGTTAGTGCTGGGCGAGTAATTTGACGTACAGAGATAAAATGTCGGTCGACCTTGTGCCAGGAGCATGCGCATATTTATGTTAAATTAGTTTTTATTGAACCATTTATTTCTTATTTTAGTACAAAACGTGCATCAAATTGAATTCAAGTTGAATTAAAAAATATAAAAGTATATGCAAAGTATAAAAATCGTTTGCCATACATAAAAAAGGGTAACATTTTTGTAATGGGAGAAATACGATTCTGCGTCAGCATACAATTTAGCCTGAGGTGGCCCCTGTAGAAATACAATTAAACAAAAGCAAAAATAAAAACAAAAACTGCAATATTAGGAAATACAGCAGAAAGGCACAATTTAAATAGAGGAAAATAAAATGTTAGTAACACAAATAACTAAGCTTCATCTATACATACTCTTGATCAAACAATCAATCAAGCTTTATTGTAGACTCCAACATCCAAGTAGGCATACAATCACATACGATACATAAAACAAACAATTATAAGTGCATCTTTGTATATATATTAAGATTAAAGATTAAAGTACCAATGATTGTCACACACACACTAGATGTGGTGAAATTTGTCCTCTGCATTTGTCCCATCCCCTTGGGGAGCAGTGGGCAGCAGCGGTGCCGCGCCCGGGAATCATTTAGGTGATTTAACCCCCAACTCCAACCCTTTGTTGCTGAGTATGTATATATATATATATATATATATATATATATATATATATATATATATATATATATATATATATATATATATATATATATATATATATATATATATATATATATATATATATATATATATAAATATATATTTATATTTATATATATATATATATATATATATATATATATATATATATATATACATATATATATATATATTTATATATTTATATATATATATATATATATATATATATATATATATATATATATATATATATATATATATATATATATATATATATATGTGTGTGTGTGTGTGTGTGTGTGTGTGTGTGTGTGTGTGTGTGTGTGTGTGTGTGTGTGTGTGTGTGTGTGTGTGTGTGTGTGTGTATTGTATCGTGATCGTATTTATAATTTTTTTACAAAATAAAAAATATATATCCAGTCTTTGATTTTTCAGTATGTGGCCCCCAGTGGAAAATTGTGGACACCCCAGGTTCAGAGTGATGAATTGTCATCATCTAATCAAATGACAACAATTTATTTTTTAGGGGTTTTAGCTTTTCAAATGACGTAATGTGACTACTAATGACTACTTGCATAATCATCACTATCCGATCTACTTTGCCAAAAAAATTGAGAATTACACTTTACGTAGGAAAAACATCGCTACTCAAACAATGCGGTCATCGTCTTTATACTAGTTTGTGGTAATTTCTCATTAAATACAGGCATAATATTTTAATTTAAAATGCATAAAACCACTAACAGTTAAAGCAATAATAATTGACTATTTGGTGAGCTACTCAAAATCAGCTACTGGTATCCTACGATCTACTTGTCGATCTAGTCAAATCCAGTGCAAGAACTGCATATTTAGAATAACACAAATATGACATTATATGTTGTAGGGATGTAGAACTGCCCTCTATATCATACTAAGAACCGTTTAAGATTCTGTCTCTCATGAAGCTGCATCAAGCAATTGTATAAACATAATGATCAATAAACACTTACAATTTTATTACCTTTGTGAATGAATACATTTTGAAGCATCTTTTGTATTGAACTATTCACATGTACCAAACGGACTGACTGGTAAATGTATGCATTTTTGGCTTTTTCCATGTCAGATGTCGCCACAGATGCACATAGAAATGTATAGATAGTGTTGCCCTATCTTTTTTTAATAATATCATTTATCGGCCATAATTTGTGGGACAAAATATTGTACAGCAAATTGTGTTAACGGCCCAGGCCTACAAGATGCCATTCTTGCACAATTCTGGCCGGGAATCGAAACCCAAGCCCTCTGCCATTAAAGGTATGCGTGTATCATCACAGCACCTGGTACGCATATTTGACAATAAATGTATTTAAAGTCTTTAAACAAGTTGCCTGTAAAACAAGGCAATATAAAAACAAACCAATTAATATCATTGTATAATAAATCACTTAAATAAATAAAATAAGCTCTATAAATAAGTAACAGAATGCAGCAGTTCTTCATTTGGATGAGCTGTTGCTGAAACACTTGAAGAATCAAACATGTTGTTTCCTGTTGATGGTGAATCAAACAGGTGCACAATTTATTCCAGATTATTACTTTTTTTTTTTAAACACACATTTACTCTGAATGAATGTTTCACTTTCAAAGACAAAATAATTGTCTAGCTTCATGTGTTTCACTTTTAAAGACAAAATAATTGTCGAGCTCTGAGGGAAAAACTAATTTAATACATCATTCCCACAACCAGCTAACAAGTCCACACAAACACAAAGCAATACTGGCCAATTCTGTCAGCATGGATCTAATTCTAGATTTCACTCTAATCAAAAAATATGTAATTAATTAATCAGATAATTCCCTGCCACGCATGGCAGGACACACATCTGTGCAGCCGTGACGGGGAGAACGCAGAGCTGACTGGCTCCACTGCTCCCTGAAGCTGCCTCATCAACAGCCCTGGAATCCAGAGCGTCTTTTTTAAAAAGTAAAAAAAAGGAGGGAAAGAAAAGGTCCATCAGTCCCAGAGATAACCTCCACCCCTCGGCGAGTACAGTTTCGGAGGGCCGCTACGCGTGAGGCTGTTTGAGGTAACGCAGACGACATGAGGGAGGCAGTGCCTGTACAAGGCAAACATAAACTGTGCCACTTCATCTGCAAACAATGGGGGACAGGACACCGAATGTGCTCTCATCCACGTCTCCATTGTCTGCCCACCTCTTTCACTCCTCCTCCGAGCATGGAGCATAAGCGGGGTGAAAGAGGCAGGGGAGGGGAGAGGAAGGGGGGAGCAGCAGAGGGGGCAGCGGGGGTCTGGCTGTGTTCTTTCTCCTCTGTCTGTGTGCGAATGCACAGACGGTTCACTAGTAATTTGATGTGTGTCCCCGGGGACATTTGATGGATTAAAGCTAAGCAGCTCCATTTCGCAGCACCACCTGATCTTCCACTGCCTGTGCCCCATATAAAGGCTGGCGTGATTGCTGATCTCAGCTAGTCTGACAGTGTCTCTCTCTCCCTCCCCTGCGCCTGTCTCCATCTCTTCTTCTCCTCACTGGTCCTTTAAGCCGGCTGCATCACAGGAGCTATCCAGTGCTGAACAGGATCACTTTTATTTATTTATTTTTGCATTTTTCCGGGGGAAGCTGGGGGAGCCAGAGTGCATTACACAGCATTGCCGTCAGCGCCGTTCACCACTGGGTTGCGTTTTTTTTTTAACATCTTATGTTTTTGGCCACAGTCTCCATCACAAGGATTACCGTAAAGCCAGCTCTATCAGCGTGCTCTCTCAGAAGGTTTTTGTTTTTTGCTCATGCGTTTTCCGCCGCTCTGTGTTATTATCCATTGAAACATGCCCCGCTCATTTTTGGTGAAGAAGATCAAGCTTGATGATTTCTCTTCATCCAATGCGGCCACCAACAATCATCATCACCACCTCGACGACTCGCTCACTTTTGCGGGCTCCATCACAGACTCGGTAACCAGCCTTGGTGTTCGTCTGAGTGAGAATGGTGAGTTAACATACCTCCACTTTGCAGACATAGCCAAAAATGTGTGGAGTGCTGATTTCAGCATGCCTGGCATATCCACACTTAGCACAGATGGCATCCTTCTTTGTTTTTGTGTGTGTGTGTGGCGAGATAGTCAGCCAATAACATGTTCGTAGCGTGTAAATTAATGGGAGATGTCACATGCCGCTAACTGGTTTTTGCATCAATATCCCGAATAATCCTCCCAGTGGTACCCCACCCCCACTCCGCTCCAGACTTTTGTTTTTTGACTCCAAGTGAAGGACAGACACAATTCAGGTCACGGCCAGGGATTAGAGTATGTAAATAGGGAACAAAACGTGTGTCCAATCACTTGTGTCTATGTATGACTGTGACAGCCCAGCGCAGGCTGAACACTCGCTATAGCTGATTTTATTTTGGCTAAGACATTGACTGACACGAGAGAGGAGTGTTGGACGATACATTTGTCCTTAGCTGTTATTGTCCTTGAGTTTTCATCATGGTCCAATCCTCCCGTGCCCCCCTCATCCCCTCTAAATGGAGCATGCACAGTCTCCCCACCCCCATCGCTACGCTACATCTTTCTCTTCCTTCCGGGCATTTTAAAACTAGCAGGGGTTAGAGTTTCAGCCATGCAGGCCCATCGCCGCCGCAAGAGACATCAACACGCTGTACGGTGCAGCCAGGAGGGAGGTGGGGAGCGATAAAAGGAGGAAAAGGGCTTGGGGCAGCAGCGGGGTCCATCACGGGAGGTTGGACAGTAAACACGAAGAAAGGCTCACAACCGGACTGTGGTGGACGCTCTGCTCGGACAGCCTGAGCTCCACTCCACAGTGCCGAGAGCGACCTTCACTTTCACAGTCTGCTTTAAGATCATCGCTTCCATTTTGTGGCACCATTCAGAGGGCCATATGTGCGTCTTTGTTATCATTTGTTAGGATATCTTCACAGCAAAGGAGGCGTCACAGCCTACAGATTAGTGCTGCTATAATGCCCACCTGTTATTCAGCTGAGCCACTATAATTTCTGGGAATTGATGATAGATCGGGGTTAGAGGGTTAAATTAAGTAGAAATATTTGCATTGTTAAATAACAAATACTTTACTAGATAAACAAGGACAAACATAACTTTTTAATTCAGGGATGTGATTGCAAATATTATTTAGCTTGTGATGTTGAATGCTTTCCTGCGCTATTGTTAATCCCCTGTAAATATAATCTTAAAAGTTAAATGTGTTTTGGAAGCCAAGCCTACAAAGGGTAAACTGATGAATTACCAGGTGACGTCAAGCATCAGCACTTCTGCTGTGCCAGGAGATTTTCTTCCCCCATTGTGGAGACATTTGACTTGAGTGTCTGTCGACAACAAAGAGGGCTAGCTGAGAGGGTCCATTAATTACATGCTTGCTTTGCATCTGAGGAATGAGTCTATGAGGCTGTAAAGGCTGATACAGCCGGCGTGTGTCCTAAATGATGAGCTCCATGCCTGACCTTGAGTAATTCAAACGCAGTAAACAACTCTGATAAAGGAGACTAATACTGCACATCAAATGAGGACCACAGTGTACGACTATTTACACTGTAATCTGGCATACTTGACTGATAATAATTACATTGAAGGACTGCAGTGTTTTTCAATACAAATATGTGTTGCCTGCCAGCCAAAGACCATCACGGTGGGTCAACCCATGAAGTGTGGCAAGAGGCCTGGTGTTTCCCTGTCCCTGGGTGTCATGTCTTTGGCAAAATGAGTGCGTGGACAGATAATCTTTGGCCATGGATAGACTGTTGTTCAAGAGCACTTGAGCTGATTTCCTAATGGTTTCTTGAAGGCACTTGAGCATGATCGCTGCATTAAACAGGCGACCCTCTTCACAGACCAATATACATCTCGAATTGTCAGTCCTCAAGCAAACTGGGCTCCATAAAATAGCATTGTGGTCCGCTTATACTTGACGTGTTGCATTTGCCGTTGCTGCCCTCTTGCAACTGCACTATTTCACACAGGATAGTCTATTGATCAGTTCAAAAGTTTGAATTTCATTAAAAAGACATCAATAGCCAATTTCCACTGCTTGATGCACACTGTGCTTAGCAATGGCATTTTCTGTAGCTGTGCACAATGTCTCTTTGGAGAAAAAAATATTCTCTGTGCATTCAAATTATTTATACCTAAATAATCAAAAGGTATATTTCCCCTGTAGGTAAACTGCACTTTGAATGCATTCAGCCCTCCAGAGTCGCAGCATGAGAATGTATTGAGTTCTTTTTGGACACATTTTGGTTGCCAACAAGCCTTTTTAGCTCCTCTGGCACTAGGCTGTTTTTAGGAAGGAAATGAGAGCCTTGAACGATGCCAGCAAACATTTCTCTCTGAAATCAGATTCTGTACTGATGGAGCACTTTGAAACATCTCATGCTGCTTTTCTGCATCACACTTGAACTTGTTTAACCTCCAGAAGAAATCTCCCACACCTTAAAGAAGGTCATAAAGTCTGGCTAAAGGTGCAGACAGAAATAAAAGAGGAAGTACTCCCAAAGCAGATCTTCAACCTATGCTCAGCATTTGCACCTGCCAGAGCCAAATCATACAAGGTCGAGCCAAAGAACGTCGACATAACATGAAGCGAGGTAAAGTCATGTTAAAAGGGATTTTAACATACATCTTGAACTACTGGGGAGTTTTTAATAAGCTATCCTGTGTGTGTAGCTGCGACCTTCCTCAACGCAGCTGAGCTCATCAGGTTTTCCTGCATGACTGCACTGTTGTGTGTAAAACCTGTGGGATGTGGTAGAGATGCAATTACCTCTGTGTGGCTCTTTCACTATTCCATCCAACACGATAATCATGTAATCAGCGACATGTCACTGTGTCCTCATCCATCACAACTGCTGGCCAACTGTGTTTGCGTGCGTCTCTTTACTCAGGCTACATCCAGGATTACATCACGCCATCTGTATACCAGGGGGAGAAGAAGATGGAGCACAAGCCGGTGTCAGACCCGCTGTACACCCATGTGAGCAGCGGCGGGGAGTACTGTGACCCCGACCTGAAACACCCCGACAGCCCCCAGTCAGGCATGACCGCCAGCGGCTTCTACAGCGGCGAATCGGAGGCCCTGTCTGAGGGTTACACCATGGATGCCTTCTTCATCTCTGACGGGCGTTCGAGACGGAAGGGAGACAGCGAGGGTCGCGAAGCGCGCGAGGGGGGTTCGAGAAGCAGCAGCGCCAACGCTGCCGTGCAGGAGAGGGCGATAGGCACAGCTCGCCACACCTGTAACGAGTGTGGGAAGACGTACGCCACCTCCTCCAACCTAAGCAGACACAAGCAGACGCACCGCAGCCTCGACAGCAAGATGGCCCGCAAGTGTCCGACGTGTAATAAAGTGTATGTGTCCATGCCGGCGTTGGCCATGCACATCCTCACCCACGACCTCAAGCACAAGTGCGACGTGTGCAGCAAGGCCTTCAGCCGGCCGTGGCTCCTGCAGGGTCACATGCGCTCACACACGGGGGAGAAGCCCTTTGCTTGCGCCCATTGTGGCAAAGCCTTCGCCGACCGCTCAAACCTCCGCGCCCACATGCAAACACACTCTGCCTTCAAGCACTACAGATGCAAGCGCTGCAATAAGACTTTTGCTCTCAAGTCCTACCTGAACAAGCACTATGAGTCGGCTTGCTTCAAGGGCTCTGCAGACGAAGACGACTCTGGATCAGACAACTAACGGCGTGGAAGTCGTAGGATTTTAGTTTCACAACTGGTAACTCCGATCACTCTGCCCTCCATGCCTTTTTTCTTCCCTTTTTTTAGAAAGCAATATTTTCACTGAGATTACGAAGAAGCTCTAACGATAACGGCAAAGACAATTTCAGAAGATGCTGGATTTTTTTTCCCTGCACAGTAGCTAATCGTCCACAGATAAATACAATCAATGACCTTTCCTAAATAGAAACTGTAGATGATAGTTGTACACATAAGCAACTTGCTCATACACTGACTGAACACACGTATACACACATTCACAATTATATACGAGGCCTGGCATGTGAATTTTTATCAATGACTATACTAATATCGATAGTAATAATATTTAGATTCCTGATATTTTATAGCAAATAGTAATGAGAAAATGAACAAAAAAACAAAACATAAAAAGGACAGTGTTCTTTTGTTTTTTAGAGACAAAATGACCTCTTGTATTTTTATGCTGCTTTTTATTTGCTAAGAATTGCATTATTTTGCAACTGCCAACATGAACTTTTTATGAAAATGTGAACAATGACAGTATTTGCAAAAAAGAGGAGGGGAGATCGTTTTAATATGGTTAAGAGACAACCTCCTTTTTCCACACCAATGTTATTTTTCTATTTGATTTTTCTAAAATTATTTTTTTGTGCTTAATATCCCTTGTTAAAAAAGCATCTTTGTAACTGTGGGTATTCCAAACCTTTTAAAAAGCTCTCCCTGTTTCAACTCTGTAAGAGCTAAGATGTGCAACAGGCCTGTGTAACAGGTCTCACACGCTGTGAATGAAGTCTTCTGACGCAAACAACCAGAGAAACAGAGTAAGAGGTCAATCATGTTAGGTGTAGTTTATTTGTCTATTGCAAAGAAAACACGCTGTTCTTCCTCCACCTCGGTGGCGTACGACTGCTTCCTGAAACGTGTGCACCGTTTCTCTGAGAATGAGCTCTCCTCACATGTTTGGGGTTTTCCTCGTCCGCCAGTGTGAAGACAGGTTGATGCTAAACTGACTCGCACACCCTCAGTTACAAAGTGACTCTTTTATATGTCGCTCAAAGCTCCATCCATTCTTTAGCTGCATCTAATTATCATGTAAATACTTTATTTATCTATTTATTTATTTTTTCTATTTATTGAAGACTTAATTGCTATGTATTTATTTATTTATTGTTTATAATTTAAAAATAATCCGAAGAACTTGTAAGATGCTGCTGCTCTTCAAAGAAAATGTTTATATGCATGAAAACTGTAGAGAGTCCATGGGACTTAGTTTTTTAAAGAGGAACAATGTACAGTATACAGTGCCACTGCTAACGGAGGTCCAATTTATGAATGCAGAGCTACTTTTGGTTGATCCTGGCAATAACTTTAATGACATGTTTAACAATCACAGCTGTCCTGTTTTCACTCAGTTTACAGCAATAAAAAGAAACAATGAACATGAAACATAAAAATCTTGTCTCTAAAAATCTGATTCCTCCTCAAGACCAGAGATTTTTCACCTTACAAGCAAAACAAACTTAGGCAATAAACTTCCAGAGACAGTAAACCTTGATACAGACGTAACTCTCCGTGTTTGATCAAATTAGAGGCGAGTAATGTAGGTGTGATCATGTTACCCCCAAGGTTTCAAAGGTGCAAAAGCAATAACGATGCAAAGTGATCTTTTCTACAGAAGTGCTACTAGAAAAAAAAGCCGACTGAAAGAGGCTGCTATTTTATATCCTTATTCGTGTGCTATGTATCTTTTGCAGAGCTGCCATATAAGAACAGTGAAGCACCACTGCAGTGGACATTTGTTATTTGACTGATAAATAAAACAAATTAAAGGACCACACGGCACTGGTTATCTATCTAAAGAGACTGTCCTCGAATCGAATACTAACTAGGTTGCTGTACATAGGACGTATCTAAACATTAGCTGTCTGGGCAGAGAAAGTTTTCAAGTTGGAGTGGAGTGGCACGCTCTAATGCACATCCGACTCCCCCTTCATTTGCCCCCCTCCCCCAATTCCCCATCAGCCATCTTCAGCCCAACTGCTTCTAAACAGACGCACAGAGGATGAGATGTGCTGAAGTGGGATTGGCGGAGGGCGGCCGAGTGTGGGAGGATAACAGGTGTTTGCAGACAGACTGCAGATAGGGAGCGTAATTGAGTTGGTGAGCAACCTCCAAGCGGAAGGTCAAGCACCAGCAGGCAAATGCACTGTCAGCTATTTGCATATTCCAAATAGATGAAATGATCGCAGTGACGGCGAGCTCATCCTAAAAACACCACATAGATACACACACACGCACGCACGCACACAAAACTAAAGAAAATGACTTACCGCTCTGTTTATCCGTCCGCTTCATCCTGTTGACGGCTGTCTAAGCACCACAGCTGAATCACTGCGTGAGAGCATACAAACCACCTGTCTCGCATCGCCACTTGCACAACACGCCATTTGGCACGTCGCTGAATTATTGAACTTCGAACGAACGCACAAATCATTACTTCCAACTGACTCTTTTATAGGTTTTGTATTTCGCAGAGGGAATGGGATAAAGTATTTTTCAAAACCTGGCTATATATTAAGAAAGATAAAAGTATCGAGATGAGGGAAATCTTGTATCTTAAAAGCAGCGGCAGGTTGGATGAGAGACACTAATTAGCGAGGAGGGCGCTCAACTTGACGAGTAACTTCCATGTTGTGACCAAGCGGCATTGTTCCTCTTTAACAATTTTGTAAATACATGTGTAAATATATCACAGCAATAATATGCATGTAGACATTTAATTGCCCTTTTTCTATCCATGCTGTCCTTTTTCTCCTGGAAAAAGGGAGATAAAAACAGGTACCGATTACAGTCTGGGTGGCCACAAGAATCAGGGAGTGTTTTGAATTCCACACTATATGTAAGTTACAAACAAACACAAGTGTATTTGCAAAGAATTGATCATGCTCTGCATCTGTTTTTTCCCTTTCTTGTTTTCTTTTATTTATGTGCGCAGCTCGGCTGTGCAAAGAAAAGTGCCAAAAAGTATGATTTCCATGACAAAAGCCTTCAACATATGGTTGGCTGCTTGAAACCTTCCATATGGCCCTCAAAGGAAAAACAACTGATTAAGATTTTCCACTTTCTCCCTCTTTCTCCCTCTTCTCTCTCTCTCTCTCTCTCTCTCTCTCTCTCTCTCTCTCTCTCTCTCTCTCTCTCTCTCTCTCTCTCTCTCTCTCTCTCTCTCTCTCTCTCTCTCTCTCTCTCTCTCTCTCTTCCTGTCTGATATGAAGAAACTTAAGCCATGATTGCTGGGGGATGTTCTTGTTTTCTCTTCTTCTGCTACAATTTATGATGACAACAATAGCAATGATAACGTTAATAAAAACAATAGCACAAGCAACCTGCACGTGTATTCATTCTGTATTATATTTAGAGTTTTTTTTTTTTTTTTTTTTTATTCAAACAGCCACAGCTAAGCTGTTCTTGTTTACTTGTTTATCTTTCATATAAGTCACATTTCATTCAACATATAACGTATATAACAGCAACAAACAATTATTTAGATTTAGCTTGTTTTTTCAAGCAATCATTTAAAGGGAAAATATTATGTTTTTTTCTGCATTTAAAACACTCACTTGTGGTCTACATAACATGTAATGGTGGTGTTTGGTCCAAATTGTGCATAGACTTTGTTTTATAGACCATCTTCAAGCCGATTTCTGATCGTCTCTTCAGAATGCGCCCGTTTTGTGGGCGGTCCCATTTACGTGCAGAAGCCCGCCTCCAGGCCAAGCTCACTTTGACTGTGTTTTCTCCCCCGTCAGCCATGTTGTAGTTATTGGCGTTTCCATATCAAGAACTGACAGATATAAGTTAATTTGTATTAGAAATGGCAACAGGGGAGGGTTTAGCCTGCATGTGGATGTACGAGCCAGTCTGCCCCACAACTTTGGACTACAATTGAATAAAAATGGCAGACTGCCGCAAAGCTTTTAAGATAAACCTCGACTATACTGTGTATGGAGATATACGCTGATGTAAGTAAGACAAAATACGTAACAAACGTCAAACAGCTAATTTGGAGCGAGTTTGGAAGAAGGCAAGATTGTTCTATAAATATCTCCACCATTCCTCCTAAGCCTAATTTCACACTTTTGGGATGTATACGGTAACCTGACTCTCGCCAGATCGTTGTAGTTCGCTGAGCTCCACACAAGGATCTGGGACTTCTCAATAGGAGATGTATTTCAGAAGGCGGGGCCTCGTAAAAAAAATCATTGTATGTGATTGGATAAACCACTTGTCCGTTATCTTGAATGACGTGCTACTTCAACCCCTCACATCGAAATCAACCTGTGACGCTGATGAGAGCGAAGCTGGGAAATCCAAAACAGAACAGTCGACATATTGGATAACGACAGAGCGAAAAGTTAGAGAACTTTTACTGAAACAACGCAGCAATGTCTGTAGACGATCGATGTGGACACTATGATTGTGCTATGTCAGTCAGCACTGTTTCAAATAAAATAAAGACACGTTAGTGACAACTGTAGGGTTTTTAACTTACCATTTATACGTGACGTGAACCTCGTCGACAACGATTCCCACTAGGTTTTTCTGGTACACCTCTGATGTAAGTATGGTTCGCCATTTGTCGTTTAGCCACGACTCAGGACTACCGAATACGAGATGGGAACGTCCTTGGAGGATTTCGTTCTCGTTTCTTCCTCCCAGCTGCATGCCTGTTACCCCCAATAATCCAGCCTCACGGATCTGATCCTCTACCAGAGCAATCAGCGAGGAGACAATTATAACAACTGGGTTCTGCACTCGTCCCATTCCCTTCACCACCAGTGGAGCTATTTGGTAAATCAAGCTCTTGCCAAACCCGGTCGGAAGATGAGCCAAAACATGCTCGCCACCAATAAATGCCTTCAAAACCGTTCTCTGTTCATCTTTTAAATAATTAATATTCGATAGATTCAACAAAACAGTTGCGATAGCAGAATCAATGTCAGCACACAACTCCTCGCTGTGTGCCGCCATTGTTGTTTGAATCAAACAGTCGCTTCGGCGCTACGTCACATCTATGAAATCCCGCCCGGCGATTCTGATTGGTTCATTATATTTGCTATCTTGAAGGAGTTTGCATTGCCCTCGGTCCCAGATCCTTGTGTGGAGCTCAGCGAACTACAAGGATCTGGCGAGAGTCAGGTTATCTATTAGGGGTGTGGGAAAAAATTGATTCGAATTCGAATTGCGATTCTCACGTTGTGCGTTTCAGAATCGATTCTCATTTTTAAAAAATCGATTTTTTTCATTTTATTTTAATTTTATTTTTTTCATTTTATTTATTTATTTATTTTTTTAATTAATCAATCCAACAAAACAATACACAGCAATACCATAACAATGCAATCCAATTCCAAAACCAACCCCAACCCAGCAACACTCAGAACTGCAATAAACAGGGACGGTATAGCTCGGTTGGTAGAGTGGCCGTGCCAGCAACTTGAGGGTTGCAGGTTCGATCCCCGCTTCCGCCATCCTAGTCACTGCCGTTGTGTCCTTGGGCAAGACACTTTACCCACCTGCTCCCAGTGCCACCCACACTGGTTTAAATGTAACTTAGATATTGGGTTTCACAATGCAAAGCGCTTTGAGTCACTTGAGAAAAAGCGCTATATAAATGTAATTCACTTCACAGAGCAATTGAGAGGAGACACAAACACGACACAGAACAAACCAAAAGTAGTGAAACAAAAACGAATATTATCAACAACGGTATCAATATTAGTTACAATTTCAACATAGCAGTGATTAAAAATCCCTTATTGACATTATTTATAAAAAAATAAAAAAAAGAACAATAGTGGCTTACACTTGCATCGCATCTCATAAGCTTGACAACACACTGTGTCCAATATTTTCACAAAGATAAAATAAGTCATATTTTTGGTTCATTTAATAGTTAAAACACATTTACATTATTGCAATCAGTTGATAAAACATTGTCCTTTACAATTATAAAAGCTTTTTACAAAAATCTACTACTCTGCTTGCATGTCAGCAGACTGGGGTAAATCCTGCTGAAATCCTATGTATTGAATAAATAGAGAATCGTTTTGAATTGGGAAAAAATGGTTTTTGAATCGAGAATCGCGTTGAATCGGAAAAAATCGATTTTGAATCGAATCGTGACCCCAAGAATCGATATTGAATCGAATCGTGGGACACCCAAAGATTCGCAGCCCTATTATCTATACGGGGCCCAAATACACAAAAACACGTACCGGCAGGTAATTAGGGACCGATGTCCCTTTGGGACAGAGGACCCTATTGAATTTCTAGCGTTTTATTATTATTATTATATCGCCGCCTCTTTGAGCTGTAATTTGACCCCTTAACATGCTTCAAAACTCACCAAATTGGACACACACATCAGGACTGGTGAAAATTGCGATCTAATCAAAAAACCAAACCCCAAAACTCAAAATTGCGCTCTAGCACCCCCTAGGAAGAAAACACTTCGACCTATATTTCATACACTGACAACCCCCAGCAAAAATCAACAGGAAATTTGCAATTCCCCCTTCAAAACAAAAGTTTTGTAAAAACAGTCACCTTTTTTCAAACATTATCTCCTCTGAGCGCGTTTGTCGTGTCAGCTTCAAATAAGCACAGGAGAGAGATTGAACCCTTCTGATTAACAGTTGATGAAAGAGTTTTAATTACTGATCCAGTTTGGATTTTATGAGCCCTCAAAGAACCACTGCCCTGCTGCTGCTGCTGCGCTGCTACCGTCTCAAGATGGCCGCACCCTGCTCAGACAACCCCCAGCTAAAATCAACAGGAAGTTTGCCATTCCCCATTCAATACAAAAGCTTCTTTCCATTCGCAATACATTAGTCTCAAGATGGCCGCACCCTGCTCAGACAAAACTGCCTCTAACTCCCAGTAGGAATGTCAAAGACACATGAAACAAAAACCTCTATGTAGGTCTCACTTAAACCTATATTTCATACACTGACAACCCCCAGCTAAAATCAACAGGAAGTTTGCAATTCCCCCTTCAATACAAAAGATGGCTAAAAAACTTTTTTCAAACATCTCCTCTGAGGTCGGGGGGGCAGCAGCCCAATCAGGGAAGCCCAGACTTCCCTCTCCTCAGCCACTTCCACCAGCACTTCCCGGGGGATCCCGAGGCGCTCACAGGCCTGCTGAGAGACATAGTCTCTTCAGCGTGTCCTGGGTCTTCCTCGTGGTCTCCTACCGGTGGTACATGTCCTGAACACTTCAACAGCAAGGCGTCCTTATAAAATGCCCAAGCCACTTTACAACTGTTATTACTATGAGACTGATGTATAATACATGTGTATACAACTTTTTCCCTGTGTAATAATCAATCCATCCATCTTCTACCGCTTATGGGTCGCGGGGGCAGCAGCCCAATCAGGGAAGCCCAGACTTCCCTCTCCTCAACCACTTCCATAAATACTCGGTCCCGTCCATCGCTGCTTGCAGCTTTAATTACATTTGTTTTTTTCATAAGAAGGCCCCTTTAAAAATCTAACTTGTTTGACCCAAAGGTAAAAATGTGACAAATTCCCCAAATAATCAAATCAGGTAATGAGTAATGCAATACTATTGAGAGAGTGTTGTAGCTGGTGTGAAAGTGGACTCTTCATCAAGAAGACTTAGTAACTGCGTGGGTAATTATGACAGTAATGCGCCTTCAGCTGGCGCCTCCTCTGTCATTGTTTGAGAGGTTTTAAGAGCTTTATTGTCAATTTACTTAACATTTAATCACGAGCAGGCACACACATATCCTATTGTTGTTCAGAGTGGCTGTCTTGGACGCGGGAAAGAGAGTGAGGACCTGATGACGCTTTGAATAAGAGCTCCTCAGACGTCTGCGTTATACAAAAAAGCCATGGCATCTGTTTTAAGCTCTTCCTGGTCATTAAATGTTTAATGGGACATTGATTTTATATTGGAAGTACTCTTTCTGAGCGACTCCGAAGCTGGCGAAAAATATGGAACAAAATAAAAATGAATCATGAGCTTAGGCAGTGATTATTATTCTGGGGCTTTTCTTGATTGGTTTCCAGGGAATATACCACGAAAGGAATCGCTTGTGTCCTTCAGCGTCCGCTAGCAGCTCAAAAGCATTGTAACTGAGCAGTGACAAGACACTGAGCTACACACTGCATGTGTAAAAGTATTGAAGCTGTTAAACCAAATGCATTCAAAAAGGGTGAATACAGTCACCATAGCCTCTTCTAAAAGACCCTGTGTTGAATGCAGAGACTTAAGCAGTGCTCGAACTTCACCCTGCCAACATGTTGTCAATTACAAGGTTTCACAAAGCAGGTAAATAAGTGCCTTCAAAAACATCGCAACAGGCTGTAAAATGATGACCGGGGGAATTCAATTACATCACCTGTGGTTGTGCACCGTGCGCAACAGGAGCAATGAGCATCGTAAGGGGGCTGGGGAGGCCATAGCCGTGCATGCACATCAACAGAGACACGCCGCCTCCCGCTGCCACGCTCTCCCGGAGCATATTGAGTAAATTATTGAAACCAACCTGCAAAATTGAGCGCGCTATGCTCACACTTCAAAGATATTGACCTGAGGACGCCATCATCATTTGAGAGAAAATATGAATGCTTCTAAGGAGGGAGGGGGTTGCAGCAAGGTCACGGGCCTCACGGCTCAGATTCATCCACAGTGTGAGTGTGAGTGTGCTACGCCTTAATACTTGATGCTGTATTTTCCAACTGATACTTAAAGGGGAACCGCACTTTTTTGGAATTTTGCTTAACATTCCCAATCCAGATGTAAGAGAAGAACACAAATGTGTTTGTATTTTTTATGCATTCTAATTTGTAGGGAACAGTTTAAAAATCTCACGGTAGGATATTATCACGGTATTAAGGCCACAGTATAGTAATATTTTGGTATATGTCCACAAAAAAAAGAAGACTAAGAAACACCATAGTGTGTGAAATGAAGTGCCAGGAAAGTTTAGGATAAACACATTTACTGTAATTGAACCACAAACACAATGCTGAAATGTTCTAATCCTATTGTAAATATGTATTTAAGGTAAATGGTAAATGGGTTACACTTGTATAGCGCGTTTCTACCTTCAAGGTAGTCAAAGAGCTTTGACACTATTTCCACATTCACCCATTCACACACAGATTCACACACTGATGGCGGGAGCTGCCATGCAAGGCGCTAACCATGACCCATCAGGAGCAAGGGTGAAGTGTTTTGCTCAAGGACACAACAGACATGACTAGGTTGGTAGAAACTGGGTATCAAACCAGGAACCCTCAGGTTGCTGGCACGGCCACTCTCCCAACTGCCCCACGCCGTGCAAAGAATTGTGCAGGGGCATCCACTGTTTCAAGCAAATATTTAAAACATTTTAGTTGATTGTCTCTAAAGTGACAATGTAAACATCCAGTGTAAAGCAATAATGTCCACTTTAGTGTCTTTCAACTTTTACTACCTGAGAAGCAGTGTCCTCCACAGTAGACATGTTTATATCAGTTTGGAAAATACAGTTTCGCCGAAAAGTTAACCAACAATTTAACTTTTAAGAATGTAATTACCTCACAAACTGATGTTTGGCCTCGCTGGCTTCAAATGCCTTTTCTGGGTGATGTTTTATAAGAAGGCGACTTGTCCATAGTGTGCCTTGACTTCCGCCAGAGTGCAGCTGGATAGGCTCCAGCACCCCCGCAACATCGAGAGAGCCAAGCGGTGGATAAATGGATGGATGGATTGAGGATTTATCAAGTACCTTTTCAGTTTATTCCTTATTCCCACAGTGTACAGTTTTATTTTTTTGGTTACTTTCTCCTTTGGGTGCGACGTGCCCGGCCTTAGAAACGCTTCAGACGAAAATGCCACACTTTGTTTTGCAGAACGCAGACTTTCTTACTTCCGCCAAAGATGTTATGTTTTTGCCATGGTTTGTTAGCAACATAACTCAAACAGTTATAGATAGAATTTGATGTTTTTTTTGAGAAAATGTCCAAAACACAATTTCTCTCATCTACTACGAACACACTTCCCTTCCTATTTACGGCCTTCCACAACCCCCACCTTATTTGCCCCGCGCTGCACATAAGATTCTGGTAGATGTAGTTTATTTTCAGACCCGGCTAATGCTAAAGCGTTTTTGTTTGTTTAGCCCTTAGGAATACTGGCTGGGTCTGCCAATGTTCTATATCATCATTTGTTCCAAAGTAGTTTATGTTGGCTCTCATGAAATCTTCCATGATTAGTAGTTGTGGCTGTTGAAGGTAATAGCGAACGCTGTGATGTGTCTGTAAAATGAATGCGCTGCCATTGTTATGGTTACAGAGGAGAGATGACGGCAACTGACACCAGGGAGCGGTAATGTTCAAAGATTTATTATATATATAGACCATATATATAATAATAAACAATACTAATAAACTATAGAACGGTGCGTATGACAAAATCCAAAAGGGAATGGGTGACAGACTATGTGTAGTATTTAACTGGAGCGTTTTACCGTAAATGTTGGAGGTGCGTGTTTAGAGGAGTGGTGCTGTCCGACAAGGGCAAAGCAGGCAGGGTTTTCCAGGGGCGGAAGCGAGGTCGAGGGGCAGGAGCGAGTCGTCGTAGTCCGGGGACAAGCGAGGAGTCGAGGACCAGGAAGCGTGAGGGAGGCAGGGAAGATCCGGGAGCACAAGACGCACAGCTTGACTTGGGGATGCACACAGGGAACTGCGGGGTGAAGGAGGACACGACAATCAACACAGGGAAAGCACAGAGATCAGGACAGAGAGAGAGCGAGAGCATAAAGCTTGTGTCGGCTTACGGTACAGAAGACTATATTGCGGCGCGTGAAGGCAGGTTGAGCAGGCTTATGAAGGCAGCTCCCTCATTACAGGCAGGTGCGCCGATTGCCGGTGAATGATTGCAGCTGGCGGCTGCTGCAGGGCGGAGACGTGCGCAGCGCGTCCCTGGATGTGCGAGTCTGTGGGACTGTTGAACAACTTAAGCTGTAAATCAAGCAAGAATGGGAAAGAATTCCACCTGAAAAGCTTGCAAAATTGGTCTCCTCAGTTCCCAAACGTTTACTGAGTGTTGTTAAAAGGAAAGGCCATATAACACAGTAGTAATAATGCCCCTGTGCCAACTCTTTTGCAATGTGTTGCTGCCATTAAATTCTAAGTTAATGATTATTTGCAAAAAAAAAAAAAATGTTCTCAGTTCGAACATTAAATATCTTGTCTTTGCAGTCTATTCAATTGAATATAAGTTGAAAAGGATTTGCAAATCCTTGTATTCTGTTTTTATTTACGAATTACACAACATGCCAACTTCACTGGTTTTGGGTTTTGTATTTGTGCACTATTAACCAGTAATGCACCGAAAACTCGGCCGCAGAAAAAAGACTTTGATCGCTGAAACAACATTGTCGAAACAGGATATTGTTATGACGTAAGCAATATGTACGAGAATGTCTGGAGCGGAGGCAGAATGTCTGCGATGTGGACGTACTTTAATATAAGATATACTTGCGGATAGCGATCTACAAAATGTGCAGCTTGAAAAGAACAGTAGCGGCTTTTAAAGAGAGAAAATGCAGATCAGCGCAAAGCAAGTGTGATGTCAGGCTCCAAACACAAGTACAATCCAGAAAAAGATGCTTGACTTGTCGTTTTCAATAAAGAAAAAGTAATTAAAAGAATTTGAGAAATCTCTAAAAACTTGCAAAATTATCAACAAAGTTCATTGTAGAATAAGCAGCAACAATTGAAAAATAGAGCAAAAAGATAATTTAAGAACAAATATATGTTAACAGGAGCGTAGGAACAGGTTCAACATTGAGGGCGGGGTCACACCAAGCACACATAAACACACACATATAATTTTCCCCCAACAGTGCCTGTTGTATGTTTCTTGATTTGCCAAGTGTACATCTATAGGGTGACTTTATTGTGCAGTCACAGAGACAGCATGCTAATTGATGACTGTTTTTGTGTGCTTTCGATAGCTTTTTTCCAATTTCTAAATCCAGAAGTAATAAAGGTTTTACAGAAAATAGTGTGAGTTTGTCTTGGTTAATTGTTTTGCAATAAAAACTCAAACTCCCTTCTGTACTGAATCTGAATGAAGCTCAGGAAAGTCCTTGTACTACTTTTCTTGAAAACTTAAAAGTTTTGTTCGACCGAAATCTAGTGTCCATGAATGTTGGGTATGGCAAAAGTCACAATGTCACACGATGCAACTGAACTGCACTTAAAGGCCTACTGAAATGATTTTTTTTTATTTAAACGGGGATAGCAGATCCATTCTATGTGTCATACTTGATCATTTCACGATATTGCCATATTTTTGCTGAAAGGATTTAGTATAGAACAACGACGATAAAGTTCGCAACTTTTGGTCGCTGATAAAAAAAAGCCTTGCCTATACCGGAAGTAGCGTGACGTCACAGGAGGAAGGATTCCTCACAATTCCCCGTTGTTTACAATGGAGCGAGAGAGATTCGGACCGAGAAAGCGACGATTACCCCATTAATTTGAGCGAGGATGAAAGATTTGTGGATGAGGAACGTTAGAGTGAAGGACTAGAGAGGCAGTGCAGGGTGTATCTTTTTTCGCTCTGACCGTAACTTAGGTGCAAGGTTTAATTGGATTCCATACATTCTCCTTTTTCTATTGTGGATCACAGATTTGTATTTTAAACCACCTCGGATACTATATCCTCTGGAAAATGAGAGTCGAGAACGCGAAATGGACATTCACAGTGACTTTTATCTCCACGACAATACATCGGCGAAGCTCTTTAGCTCTGAGCTAACGTGATAGCATCTGGCTCAAATGCAGATAGAAACAAAATAAATAAATCCCTGACTGGAAGGATAGACAGAAGATCAACAATACTATTAAACCATGGACATGTAACTACACGGTTAATAATTCTCAGCCTGGCAAAGCTTAACAATGCTGTTGCTAACGACGCTGAAGCTAACTTAGCAACTTAGCAACCGGACCTCACAGAGCTATGATAAAAACATTAGCGCTCCTCCTACGCCAGCCAGCCCTCATCTGCTCATCAACACCCGTGCTCACCTGCGTTCCAGCGATCGACGGCGCGACGAAGGACTTCACCCGATCACAGATGCGGTTGGCGGCTAGCATCGGCTAGCGCGTCTGCTATCCAAGTAAGTACTCCTTGTTGTGTTGCTACAGCCAGCCGCTAATACACCGATCCCACCTACAGCTTTCTTCTTTGCAATCTCCATTGTTCATTAAACAAATTGCAAAAGATTCACCAACACAGATGTCCAGAATACTGTGGAATTGTTCGATGAAAACAGAGCAGTTTGTATGGTGACACATTGGGTACGAATACTTCCGTTGCCGTCGTGACGTCACGCGCATACATCATCATACATAGACGTTTTCAACCGGAAGTTTAGCGGGATATTTAAAATTGCACTTTATAAGTTAACCCGGCTGTATTGGCATGTGTTGCAATGTTAAGATTTCATCATTGATATATAAACTATCAGACTACGTGGTCGGTAGTAGTGGGTTTCAGTAGGCCTTTAATACAAGCAAGCAAGGCAATTGTCTCCTTTTTATTGGAAATGTCCACTGTTGTATGTTATTTTTTCTTACCTGTCAGTTTGCTCCTGTCTCTCCTTCACTTTGACTCCCTGCCTCAGGCCTGTGATGTTTCTGCATGACATTAACTTATTTACAACAGATGTAGTAATGCACTGCATTAGCATTTGACTTAAAACATAGACACGATTAAATAATTATCATAATAAATTACATGTCTAATATATTGTCATGAGGGGTCGAATATAATTAGCTGTGGTCTTTGTGTTGTAGAGTAACCGTTACTCAGTGTAAGTCCTGTTGCGATTTCAGTCCTTTTATTAAGTGGTGGCATTTTGCTATCTGGAAGGGGATGACACAACGTTTTTAGCTTGTGTTGATGTTACTTGACAAGACTGACAAAGTTGGCAATTAAATTATGGACAAGTGACCATGCCAGAATTAAGACGACTAAATTCAAAATACATAGTTTCTAAATATGAATATAAACAGACGGCAAGACGTTACAGACAAGCAATATTCATGGCAACGCAGTCAAAAGATCACCTGTTAGTGTCGTCAGAGGTGGCAAAGGAAGTCACATGACGCTGTGTTGCGCTTTCAAAGTAAAAGCATACTTGCACAGTATCTTTTTTTAATGAGACAAATGCGTATTTTTCCAATATTAGGGAAATACATGTCCCCCCTGGTTCCTACGCCCCTGTATGTTGCTACTAATTAATAATAACACATATTTATTTTTAAATGTATGTATATATATATTTTATTGCTTTTTTAAAGAAAACATTTGCATCATTGCATATTATGCGAACTATATGATGACGTCATATTGACCCCACCTCCACCACACCTCTAGCCACGCCCCTACCGCCACAGGCATGTTGGCAATCTAGGGAAACCCTTAAATGCATAAAAAAGAAAAACATTTGTGTGCTAGTCTCACGTGAGACTAGCACACAAATGTTTTTCTTCACAATCCTTATGTACATAAGGATTGTGAATGATACGCACATTTTTTTTAAGTGCAGGGGGCCTCATCTATTAAGCTTGTACAAAAACTTTCCATACGACCTTTTTCACGGCAAAGTTGAGATGGATCAAGAGTGCACATTTTCTATTGTAAATATTGATTTCGGACATGTTAAAAATAAATAAATAAAATAAACCCAAAACAAAAGAAAATAACAACAATGATTGATAAAGAAAAAAAAAGACATACTATAGTAATTTCTCGAACATGTTTGTAGTCACATGTTTACAGTGTCACATTCCAACATGTTTGAAAAGGAGTCGGAAGAAGCAGAGCTTATTCAATCCTACCCCTTTCCTCTCTGGAAATAATTTGTAACACAAATGTTTGCCTCCTTTTTTGTTCTTAAACACAACAACAATAAATGAATACATCAATATTAATACACTTCACAAAGATAGGTAGTTAATTGGTTCACATAATGCTTGACGTGGAAATGTGCAGTGCCTCACACCTACTTCATGCTTAAAGTACGCACCTACAGGCCGTGGATACTTTGCCAACACACAGAAGTGGCCGTTAGGTCTTTGCCAACATTTGATTTCAACAATGTAAAAAAGATAGAGGCAAGGACATTAAATGTACTTTTAAGCCAATACGTTTAATGCTTTATATGTTATACGTCACATTCCTCTGGTGAGCGCACCCCGGGCGTTCCCTTTCAGCTGCGTTCGCGCCTCCGTGCGGCTGCAAGCAATCTCCAATCAACACACCTGCCCGTGATGAGCGACCTGCCTTCATAAGCCAGCGCGTCTTGAGATCCAGTGTCAGAACATAGCTTCTCGTACTCGTACAGTAAGCCAACACGTCTCCAGCCTTATCACACATGCTATTCCTCTCTCCGTGTTTCCTCCCCATCGTGTTCATTGTCTCTCGTGTTGTGTCGTTCTCCAGCTTCCCGTCGTCGAGTTGCGTGTCTTGTCTCCCTGGATCCCCTCTGGACTTCCTCTTGCCTCTCTGGACTTCGACCTCACGCCTGCCCACCAACCACGACGCCTCGCTCCAGTCCTTGACCATCTGCCTGTCTTTCGACTTACGAGCCTGCTTTGCCCTTTTTGGTATTCCGCCTCAATCCCAAAACGCACCCTCAACACCCACTGGTAATCACTCTCATATAATTCACACACAGTCACACCTTATTAATTTGGATTACACACACACCTCACGCACATAACAGACTGTCAATAAATACGCTGACAGCTAGCGACGTCACTGCCTCACTGCTGTCTTCTTCTCCCGCTGCACTGTCACATTATATTCATGATTTGTGAGGACGTCTGAATTTATCCAGGCAATCATTTTGCCACCTATTGCTGCCACAATTTTGTCTGATTTGGTTGTCAGGACCAAGGTTAATTTCAATATGATTTGCATATTTAAAAGGGGGAGGGTAAAAAAAAGGTAAAAGTGCTGTTAAATGTTCATTTATCCAACTCCTTTGTCATTTGTATGCCTTTTGCATTATTTTATTTGTGTAAAACTTGTATTCTTATATATTCTTACATTCTCCATAAAATATGTTGTGTGTTAACGTTGTTGGGTGTCTGGAACAGATTAATTAGATTTAAATAATTTCTAGTGGGAAAACAGTATTTTGGTTTTTAAATGATTGATTTTCAATTGAACTTTGGGGAAACAGATTAAGAACAAACAACAAGGTACCACTGTAAACTAATGTCAGATAATAATTTCCAATGCTGAGGAGCATATCAGTACAGCAAGTTGTCTGATAAAATGGTTCACACCAACACAGCTGAACGGAGCAGAAGTGGTAATATGTTCATACAGTCGGGAAAGGATTCATATGGCCCCATCCCTGGGTGGAGCTCGCGTGAGAGGAAGGAGAGGGGATAATCATTTTGCAATGCAGTTTGCCGAAAATGATGGAAAGCACCACTCTAGGAACTGACGCTGTGGTCAAAGTTGGAATTGCCACAATACACGTTTTAAGATACTCAACATTCTACTGCCGTGTGGCGGCTAATGTGGATAGTGCCCACCTCGTCACGTTTCATGTATCAGGTGAACCGTGACGAATGGGGCCATATGAATCCCCTTCCTACTGTATCTATTTACTCACAGACGACACAACAAGAAGCATCTGATTTATGTAATTACAACAACTATCATTACTTCATTTATAAGCTTCTAAATAAACTGGCGATGGCCCCAGCAGTGACCCTTCTTGTACACACCAACTGTTGGCGTAACACTTGTCATCTTAACCAACAATGCATACAAATACATAGTCAATATCTGCTATTGATCCACAATTCACTTTCCGGAGCTACATTTTTGGCAAAAAGGTCAAATGCACAAAAAAGGCTAAGACTGCCGAAAGTATCTCTAAAAGGAGACATGTCCAAGCAGCTGTAAGTGGCCCTTCAAGGAGTAAACTGTAAGTTAGTCTGTGCACATTGTGCATCACAGGAGAGCTGCTCATTAAAACCTCCATTCCTTAGTGTTTCATCAAGTGAGACTGCCAAGCTCTTTAACTCACTGTTCTTGATGTTTGTGCTGTTGGTGGAAAACCCATCTGTTTCCTCGTCTCTCTGCTGGCACAGGGTCCACCTCATCCGTATGCTACGCTTTTTGAAGTTGTGTCAGAATCACATTTTTATGCATCTAAGATATCCAACTTGTCATCAGCACTCAGGCAAAAGTCAAGGGTGAATGCCTTAAATAGCTTCCCTTCCCCTTCATCACGACACAAAGAAACAAACTGGTATAGCTCGGAAAAACCCAGTGAAGGTTTTGTTAAACTGTTCAATTAATTTCAACATTTTGAGTCAATGGCATTTCATATTGAGGCTCCAAAAATACTGTTATATAACTTGTAAGAAGAATGGATTACAAAAGTAACTCTAACAATAGGGATTTTTCGATCAAGGATTAATGCTACCGATTCTGATAACCATCATCAATGTATGAGATCGGCTTATACCAATACCGATCACAGGTATTAACTGTACATTTTTCAATTTATTGTTTGGATTTTACTGACGTCATGTCTGGCTCAAGTCCTGTCTATTAAATATGCATTGTAGTAAAGCAACATCTGTTCTCAATGGGTACTCAGGGCCATTTCGCCTTTTTCAAAGAAAAAATGCACTATCCTTGTGTTGTTTTCGGCTGTACGAATCGTTCAAACAGCGTAAAGGATAAACGTTTCTTCAGAGTTCCACGAGAGGTAATTAAAAAGGGCGGAAGAGTACAAGATTTTACGAAACAACGACAAAAGCATGAAGCTTACACTCCAGTCCATGAAAACGATGCATGTGTTGGCAGTGATCACATTGTTAAAGGTTTGTTTGACATACCTTTTAACGTCTATTATTTCCCATTTCTTGATCTTATTTGTATTAAACAAATGTTTGCTACAAGTGTTTCTAAAAGCATCAACTTGGCGTGTCTAAATCAAATAAAGCAAATGTGAGCAAAACCTAAACTTTTTTTACCAAAGGCAACAATCATAAATTAATCTTTCAGAATATATACACAATGTTAAAGGCCTACTGAAACCCACTACTACCGACTGTTGTAGTAGTGTTTATATGCATGAAAGCAGACTCCAGAGACTTGTAAACTTCACACAGCTTCCTTTACTCGTGCTTGTTAATACACACTCCCCACAACACACTCCACGGCGCCCCCTCTGGACGCTATGTGATATTGTACTTAACATCTGTACATCCCCCCTTTTAGCTTGTAAACCTCTTTTCTTTATTTTAAAGATTGAACTGTTTCAAAATAAAATAATACCAAAATGATAGTTACTTCTATCTTAATCACCAGGTATTAATAACTGAGCATGTTCAACTCACATTCAATAACATTAGTACCCAACAAAACACACATGTTTTTAGGAACAACAAACTGTTAGGTCTACACCATTCTTTCCAAAGACCAGGGAAAACTCTCTGGTCAATTTAGAATGTTCATAAATCCAGTCTATCTGGAGGGCGGGAAACTCTTCCCGACCTGGTGACTGTTTCACCTGAATCTGTCTGCCTTTGGACAGTCTCTGTCTCATCAGGGAAGGACAGACATCTCTCAGGGAGCACTGTCAGGTGAGCCCTGTTTCGTCTTAAGCTCCCTTGGTCTGTTTCCACATTGTACGACCTTGGTGTTGAAGCCGGTCCCTGGACCGTAGCTGTGGTCTGCGCTGTTTTAATTCACACCCTCTGTCCTGGAACCAGAACTGGTAAGTCTTTTGTCCTGTGTCTCAGGTTGAATTACTCTCCCTGCTTCACTTTTAGTTCTTTGTCTTTTTCCCTGAAAGGTCTGAGGTTTGGCCAGGCTGGTTTCAATGCTTGCGGAGCGGTAGGAACTGTTGATCTTATCCTCCTCCCCATCAGCAGCTGCGCTGGACTCAGCCCGTGAGCCAGTGGTGTAGCTCTGTAAGCCAAAAGAGCTTTCTGAGGGTCTGGACTTTTGTTGAGCAGCTGTTTGACCGTGCGGACAGCTCTCTCTGCTTCCCCATTGCTCTGGGGATAGCGACGACTGCTGGTCGTGTGGTTGAAACCATAGTCCTGGGCAAAAGTGGCAAAATCTGTGGAAGCAAACTGTGGCCCGTTGTCAGTCACCAAGATTTCAGGCACTCCAAATCTTGCAAAGATTACCTTGAGTCGCTCCACAGTTGTAGATGTTGTCAGGGTCGGGAGGTTTGCTACTTCAATGTATCGGGAGTAGTAGTCCACCACCACGATATAATGTCCATTCTTCCACTGAAAGATATCAGCCGCCACTTTTTCCCATGGTCGTGCTGGTAGGGGCGTGGTCATTAAAGGTTCTGTCTTTGTCTGTGAATATTGGCAACAGATTTCACACCTTTCCACCATCTATTTAATATGCATTGTTATCCCTGGCCACCATAGGGATCCTTGTGCCCTTGCCACACACTTAGTCACGCCCTGATGGCCTTCGTGCTACCTTTCCATCATTTCCTGCTGCATGCATCCAGCGATCAGAATCCTCGTTCCCTTAAGAAGCAAGCCCTCTGCCATGTTGATGTCGTTCCTCTCTGACCAGAATGGCAGAAGATGCTCAGGAACGCTTCTCCTGTGAGAGGGCCAGCCTTTTTCCGTCAATGTTTTCAGCTGCCTGCAAACACTGTCTGTGCTCTGAGCTTCCTTGATGCAAGCTAGTTTACTGTCAGTGGCAGGGAGATGGTGTAGAATGTGATCAATGTATGCACAGCATTCTTTCTGCAAACTGCTATTGGCCTCTCTGGCCTCCATTCCCAGGGGAGCTCTTGAGAGAGTGTCAGCAGTGACAAGTTGTTTTACGGGGCCTGTATGATTTTATAGTTGAACCTCAACAGTCTTAGCCTAAATCTAAGAATTCTTGGAGGAAGATCATCCAAAGACCGAGAGCCAAGCAGCGAGATTAAAGGTTTGTGATCGGTTCTCACTGTGAATTCCAAACCTAGCAGATATGAGCTGAGTCGCTCACAGGCCCATGTTGCCGCTAGTGCTTCTTTTTCTATTTGCGCGTATTGGACCTCTGTGGGCGTCAGGCTCCTTGATATGTACACAACAGGTCTCCACCTACCATTTGTCTGCTGCTGCAGGAGGACTGTCCCCAAGTCCATATGACGACGCATCTGCCGATACCAATGTTTCTTTCTTAGGACTGTATTGTGCAAGGACTGGAGGAGAACTCAGCTCTTTTTTAATTTTTTCAAAGGCTGTTTTCTGTTGTGCGTCCCAGGTCCATGTGCTGTCACTTTTTAACAGGTCACGTAGGGGTTTTGTGAGAGCTGGTAGGCTGGGTGAGAACTTGCCCACATAATTCACCATTCCCATGAACCGGCGGACCTCCTCCACATTGCGAGGTTCTGGCATGTTTTTAATGGCGCTGATTTTGTCTGGATCAGCCTCGATTCCTGATGCGCTTATGTGGTGTCCAAGAAATTTCACCTTTTCTACTGAAAATTCACATTTTTCATTGAGGATGAGGCCCGCTTGTTCTGTCTTGTTTGTTGAATTTATTAATAATATATGTAAAACCAGTGTTTAAGTTCACTTTGGAATTCAACAGTGAGGTGCACTTCCTCCTTTAGACAGCAGGAGGCAGCATTGCCTAGTTTACAGTAATGTCCATGATAGCAGGGCACAACAAGGAGTTCCTTTCAAGTAGACTTTAAGCTAGTTCAGTGACGATCGCAAACGTTTTCATCTGCTCGAATCTCATGCCAAACAAAGTATCATCGGTATGTATTGTTTTATGGCCAAAAGTCAGTCATGCTAATTTTCGGAATTCATACAGTGAAGTGAATGTTAGCATAGTAAGCTAGTTTGCAATAAAGCACTTATATTACATATTTTGTGGCATTTATTTGTCCATTTAAGTTCAATACACAGCATAATGCACGTTTTATCGTAATGGGATTGTGTGTGTGTAATAAGGCTGTGTGTGCATGTCTGTAATGTAAGCATCCTTTCTGCTTGTATGCTTTCAGTTTTACCCTTTTTAGGGTCAATAAACCTGTGGACAAGAAGACGTTTTTCAGAGTGTTTGATCAAGAAAAGGTGTTAGGGTAAAGCCAAGATATTTCTACATATCGAGGGCGGCACAGTAAAATGATGTCTTTAACGCAGAAGATAAGACAGCATACACAAGAACAAACAATGGATTGCACAGAAAGCTCATTACGGACAAAATCTACCACTTCACGTGCTTCAACGAGGTCAAAAGCTTCCTCCACCGAGGCTGCAGCTACCAAAGCACGCGCAAAAGCAGAGGCAGCCAAAGTACGTCTGTCTTTTGCACAAAAAGAAATGACACTCAAAGTGGAAAAAGCACAACTGGACGTGGAAAAAGCACAACTAGAAGCTAAGATGGACATGCTCTTACTGGAGCAGGACGCAGCAGCTGCACTCGCCAAAGCGGAGGTCTTGGACGCCGCTGTGGAAGGAAGTGATCGAAGCAGCTCCTATCTTCACATCAAGCAGTTGTTTGAACATTCAGTTGACACATTAGAGCGCACAAAAGAATACATAGCCACTCAGGCCCAAGAGCCAAGTCAAATAAAAGTTGAATCACCACACCAACAGCCATCGTCATGGAATGAAACACAACATTATAAACCACCAGATGTGAACTCCATTCAACACTCACATCTCCAGACAGAGCACAATAAACACAGAGTTGGGTTTGTTTATACCCTACAACAAATGACGACACCTTCACAGCCAGAAGTCACATCAGTCATCAGTCCATCTTCAAACAACATACAAGACAATCACCAAGATTACAAGTCAAGCTACAGTTCTCCTTTGCATCCAAAGTCCAGCCGTACACCTTGTCAGCCTGTCTACGATCAAGGGAATGTGGCAGACTTCGCAAGATATCTAGCTCACCGTGAGGTAGTCACAACGAGTCTGATAAAGTTCAGCGACCAGCCATGCAGTTACAGGGCATGGAAACAGTCCTTTGTGAACACAGTCAGAGGCCTCAACATAACGTCCAGTGAAGAAATGGATTTGTTGGTCACGTGGATAGGGAAGGAGTCAGCTGAGCACGCAAAACGCATCAGGGCTGTCCATGTCAACTCCCCAGACAAAGGCCTAAAAAGGATATGGGACAGACTGGAAACCTATTACGGCGCACCCGAAATGGTGGAGGATTCACTCTTTAAACGGATCCACGGCTTCCCTAAAATCATCAACAGAGACTATTCAAAGCTCCATGAGTTGAGTGATTTTCTCATAGAATTGGAGGCAGCCAAAGAAGATGGAGACCTGCCTGGCCTTGCATATTTGGACACAGCGCGTGGGATAAACCCATTAGTTCAAAGGTTACCATTCAACCTTCAAGAAAAGTGGCTCAACGTTGGCACAAACTACAAATTACAACACAATGTAACATTTCCCCCCTTTTATGTTTTTGTTGACTTCATTGGAAAACAAGCTATAATTAGGAATGACCCAGGCTTCAAGTTTGCAGGTCAAATTGACACCTCAAAGGCAGACAGAGTCCAATGGAAGCAGATCCAAAATAGAGAAGTCTCAGTTCATAAGATCGATTTCCAGTCTACTGCCCCTCCTATTAATGACAAGCAACACTTTGAAGCTGATGATCCTGTGAAACAATGCCCTATTCATAGAAAACCTCACATGCTCCAGAAATGTCAGGCCTTCCGTGCAATGCCGTTGGAACAACGCAAGGAATTCCTGAAAGAGAATGGCATATGTTTTAAGTGTTGCACATCCACTCAACATATAGCAAAAAACTGTAAATGTAATACTAAGTGCACTGAGTGTGAGAGCGCAAAGCACATTTCTGCACTTCATCCTGGACCTGCACCATGGATCCAGGTCCCAACCCCCCTGACACAGCTTGGCGGGGAGCAAGACTCAGGACCTTCAACTGAGGTCAGTGCTCGATGTACAGATGTATGTGGTGGCGATCAAAGCTACAAATCCTGCTCAAAGATCTGCCTTGTTAAAATATATCCTAGCGGCCGTCCTGAGAAATCCCTGAAAGTTTATGCCATCATCGACGAGCAGAGTAACAAGTCCCTTGCTCGTTCAGAGTTCTTTGAGATCTTCAACATTCAAAGTCCTTCATCTCCATACACACTCCGAACCTCCTCTGGAGTGACGGAAACCATTGGGAGAAGAGCTTCAGGCTACAACATTGAATCCATGGATGGAAAAGTGTGCCTCTCTTTACCAAGCCTCCTGGAATGTGATGATCTACCTAACAACAGATCAGAAATCCCAACACCTAATGCTGCAGCCAACCATACTCACCTCAAATCAGTTGCTAACCTCATCCCAGAGGTGGATCCTAACGCGTCCATCATGCTTCTCCTTGGGAGAGACATCATCTCTGTCCACAATGTGCGCAAGCAGGTTGATGGGCCGCGCGATGGTCCCTATGCTCAAAAACTTCACCTGGGATGGGTGATCGTTGGAAATGTATGCTTGGGAGGTGTTCACAAGCCGACCACAGTGAATAACTTCAACACCATTACAATTGAACAAAGGCGTCCCACAGTCTTTACACCTTGTCCTAACGTATTTCAAGTCAAGGAGAGACATAGCCAGTTTCAAAGCCCTGAATACTCAAAGGTAACCTTCACAAAGAAATGTAAGCAAGATGGCGTGGGCGCTACAGTGTTTCGGCAGACCAAAGATGACAACAAAGTCGGTCCATCCATTGATGACATCGCCTTCCTGCAAATCATGGAGAGGGATTTGAAAAAGGACATAACCAACAGCTGGGTAGCTCCGCTGCCATTTAAGACTCCAAGGCCCAAGCTTCCTGACAACAAAGTTCAAGCCTTGAAGCGTTTTTCCTCTTTGAGACGCAACTTCAAAAGAAAACCAGTGATGAAAGAGCACTTTTTTAGCTTCATGGAAAAGATCTTTCAAAATGAACATGCTGAAATAGCCCCTCCACTCACATCTAATGAAGAAAGATGGTATTTACCAGCCTTTGGTGTTTACCATCCAAAGAAACCTGGGAACATCCGTGTGGTGTTTGACTCCAGCGCCCAATACAATGGTGTGTCACTAAACGACGTGCTGTTAACTGGACCCGACCTCAACAACACCCTTATAGGGGTACTCCTCAGGTTTCGCAAAGAAGCTGTAGCCATAACAGCAGACATTCAGCAGATGTACCACTGTTTCTTAGTCAGAGAAGAAGACTGCAATTATCTCAGGTTTTTATGGTTCAGAAACAACAACTCATCTGAAGACATCATGGAATACAGAATGAGGGTCCATGTCTTTGGAAATTGTCCCTCTCCCGCAGTGGCCATCTACTGTTTAAGACAGTCAGTGAAAAATGCAGAGCCCGTTGTAAAGCAGTTTGTCAACCGTGACTTTTATGTAGATGACTGGCTAACGTCACTTCCCTCCGTCGAAGCTGCAGTGAATCTGCTCAAGAGGACGCAAGAGGTTCTGTCAGACTCAAACTTGAGGCTTCACAAAATCGCCTCAAATAAAGGAGAAGTTATGAACGCTTTCCCATCTCAGGACCATGCCATCAACTTAAAGGACCTGGACTTCACTTCAGATATCTTGCCCATGCAACGTAGTCTGGGACTTAACTGGGATCTAATGTCAGACACATTTACCTTTCAAGTAGCTGATGAGCAAAAGCCTTTCACCCGCAGAGGTGTCTTGTCAACTGTCAACAGCATCTATGATCCCCTAGGATTTCTTGCCCCTGTCACCATACAAGGCAAACTGATCCTGCGTGAGCTCATGGAGAACAACGGAGATTGAGATGCACCTCTTCCTCAAGAAATGGAAGAGACATGGTCAACGTGGCGATGCTCATTGAAAGATCTCAGCAATCTCCACATCCCAAGAGTTTACACACAGGCCTCTCCTACAGCGGTGTCAAAAAGAGAGATAGTCATCTTTTGTGACGCTTCCACAAAGGCAATTGCAGCAGTTGCATACTTAAAGCTAACAGAGAAAAATGGAACCAACCACGTGGGCTTTCTCATGGGAAAAGCCAAGCTTACGCCCTTGTCAGAACAAACTGTCCCTAGACTTGAGCTTTGTTCTGCAGTATTAGCGGTGGAGCTTGCCGAGCTCATCACCTCATAGATGGACATGGAGGTTGACATCACTTTCTACAGCGACAGCAAAATCGTTCTTGGTTACATCAGCAATGATACTAGACGTTTTTACGTGTATGTAAGCAACCGAGTTCAACGGATAAGAAGCTTTTCTCACCCTGAGCAATGGAAACATGTCTCCACTGAAGCAAACCCTGCAGACATAGCCACAAGGTCTGTGTCAGCGAAACACCTGTCCAGTACCACCTGGCTTTGTGGACCAGCATTCCTGAAGAACGCTCAGAATGACCAGTTTCAAAAGGGCCCTTTTGAGTTGTCTGACCCCTCTTTGGATACAGAGGTCCGCCCGCATGTTTCAACATTGAACACCACTGCAGTAATCAAACACCTGGGTTCTCAACGCTTCTCCAAGTTCTCCAGTTGGAGATCATTGATCCATGCCATTGCTCGTCTCACTCACATTGCTTGCCTCTTTCAAAAGAATCCTGCAGTAAAAGCTAACGGCTGCAAAGGCTGGCATCATTGCCACTCAGCAAATGCTGTTGAGGAACTTGCACATGCTAAGAAAACCATCATTCGTGCAGTTCAAGAAGACATATATGCTCAAGAGTATGCTTCCATCAAAAATGGTAAAGGGCTTTCCAAAGACAATAATCTCAAAGCCTTAGACCCTCTCATTGATGCTGATGGTCTGCTAAGAATTGGGGGTCGCATAAAAGAAGCCGAACTCTCTTTGGAGGAGAAATCGCCTCTCATAATCCCTGGCAAGCACCATATTTCCACGCTTCTGGTCAGGCACTACCATCAGAAAATACAACACCAGGGCAGATTATTCACTGAAGGTGCTTTAAGAACTGCTGGATTTTGGATTGTTGGTGGTAAAAGACGAGTCAGCAGTGTGATCTATGGATGTGTTAAATGCCGCAAACTTTGCGCTTTGCCTCAGACTCAAAAGATGGCTGATCTTCCAGCTGATCGCCTGTCCACTGAACCTCCATTTACCAACGTTGGGCTGGACGTTTTTGGACCTTGGACAGTGTCTGCACGTCGTACACGAGGTGGCCTTGCACAAGACAAAAGGTGGGCCGTACTATTCACCTGTATGAGTGTCAGAGCCGTGCACATAGAGGCCATTGAATCATTAGACACGTCATGTTTCATCAATGCCTTAAGGCGTTTCCTTGCTATTAGGGGCCCAGTGAAATTAATTTGGTCCGATAGAGGCACCAACTTCATAAGTGCATGCAAAGAGCTCAAGATTCCATCCAACATTGATAACACATCTGTAGAAAAGTTTTTGTCCGATCAAGATTGCAGATGGATGTTCAACGTGCCTCACGCATCTCACATGGGTGGGCCATGGGAGAGGATGATTGGTGTGGCAAGAAGGATCCTTGACGCCATGTTCCTGCAGCTTGGGACCTCAAAGCTGACCCACGAGGGTCTCTCCACACTTATGGCAGAGGTGACTGCCATCATCAATGCCAGACCTCTTGTACCAGTGTCCACCGACCCAGATGACCCGCAAATACTCTCACCAGCAACACTCCTCACCCAAAAGGTCAGTCCTTCAACTGCTCCCGTAGGCGACTGGGTAAAAGATCTCCACAAGCAACAGTGGCGTCAAATCCAGCATTTGGCTCAAACCTTTTGGAACAAATGGAAGAAGCAATACCTATCCACACTTCAGCCACGGAGGAAGTGGCATTCACCCCACCCTAACCTCCTGCCTGGAAGTGTAGTGCTCCTCAAAGATGACCAACTGAAGAGAAACCATTGGCCTTTAGGACTAATTACACAAGTCTTCCCAAGCAAAGATGGCAGAGTTTGCAAAGTGGAGATAAAAGTCTCCAGAAAGGATGGGACCAAAGTGTTCCTGCGGCCGGTCACAGAGACAATCCTGCTTATGGCACCAGAGAAGCCATAGTATCCTTTGGGACAGTTTGGTAGTGGCGGTTTAATCCGCCAGGCGGGGAGTGTTCTGTCTTGTTTGTTGAATTTATTAATAATATATGTAAAACCAGTGTTTAAGTTCACTTTGGAATTCAACAGTGAGGTGCACTTCCTCCTTTAGACAGCAGGAGGCAGCATTGCCTAGTTTACAGTAATGTCCATGATAGCAGGGCACAACAAGGAGTTCCTTTCAAGTAGACTTTAAGCTAGTTCAGTGACGATCGCAAACGTTTTCATCTGCTCGAATCTCATGCCAAACAAAGTATCATCGGTATGTATTGTTGAGTAGTATGCTAATATTTGATTGAGTTGTATTATTTGTTGGTTGTGATGTAATTTGAGACGTTTTATGGCCAAAAGTCAGTCATGCTAATTTTCGGAATTCATACAGTGAAGTGAATGTTAGCACTTATAAATAATAAAGCACTTATATTACATATTTTGTGGCATTTATTTGTCCATTTAAGTTCAATACACAGCATAATGCACATTTTATCGTAATGGGATTGTGTGTGTGTAATAAGGCTGTGTGTGCATGTCTGTAATGTAAGCATCCTTTCTGCTTGTATGCTTTCAGTTTTACCCTTTTTAGGGTCAATAAACCTGTCGACAAGGAGACGTTTTTCAGAGTGTTTGATCAAGAAAAGGTGTTAGGGTAAAGCCAAGATATTTCTACATATCGAGGGCGGCACACCGCTTTTTCACACCTTTTCAGTACTTCTTGCAGCCTTTCATCATGCTCTTTTTTGTCTTGTCCATAGACTAAAATGTCATCTGCATGGCACAGAGCACCCATAGCCCCTGCGATTATTTGTGAGATTCTCAGCTGAAAATGCTCAGGCGTGGAAGAAATGCCGAAGGGGAGCCTCTGAAAGCAATATCTTCCGAAGGGGGAAATAAAAGTTGTTAAAGGCTGTGATTCTTCATGTAGAGGAACTTGCCAAAAACCAGATGTTGCATCTAATTTCGAAAAGACTATTGCCCCCTCCAGCTGCGCCAGTGTCTCATCAACTGCAGGCAGTATGTGTCTCTCTCTGCACACGCTGTCGTTAAGTCGGGTAAGGTCCACACAAATGCGAGGTTTCTTATTTGGCTTGGGGACCACTACCATCCCCGCACACCATTCAGTTGGCTCCTCAATTTTTCTTAAGAACCCTTATTGCTTCCATCCTGTCTAACTCTTCTTTAACTTGTTCTTTCATAGGTAATGGAACTCTGCGCGGGGCCGAGTGAGCATAAGGAACTGCTCCATTATTCAGTTTTATCTTGTAGTTTCCTTGTAGCTTTCCAAGCCCTGAAAACTCTTTTGGGAACATAGCTCTGTATTGATGCCTCGCTTCTTGTTTCTCCTCCTGTACTGAAGCTACCTGTTGGACCAGGTTCAGCTTTATTAAAGCAGGAAGTCCCATTAGTGGCATCACCAGGTTTGTCACCACATATCCATCTTGCCTTATTTCTCTTTTTTCTGTTTTAATGTGTGCTTTCATGATGCCCAAAACCTTCAATGGACAGTTATCTGGACCTTTAATCTTTTTAGGTGGTGTCTTCAGCCTGCCATCACATGGTCTCAAGTACATGGCAGATGGAATAGCTGTAACTGAGGCTCCTGAGTCCAGTTTAAATGTTACCTTCTTTCCGTTAAGGATGATTTCTTTTAACCATTCCTCTTCAATTCCTTCTGAGTTAACTGTCCCCATGAAAGCTATGTCTTCTTCTGTGTTGCTGTCCACTATAGCTTCCACTCTTTGAGATGATCTGCAGACCGCAGCGAAATGTCCCTTTTTTTTGCATTTTCGACACTCTGCCTCTTTGGCTGGGCACATTTTCCAGGGGTGTTGTGGCGTTTTGCCGCACCTTGTACATTTCTCATTATAGTATGTCTTGTTTACAGTGCTTGGCTTGGGATTAAACTGCTCTGGTCTGCGTGGGGGAGCTTGTCTATATTGTGTTTTCCCTGTATTTGTGTTTATGGCATCCATATTAGCACCTTTAATTTATGTGTGTGTCCCTCGTAGAAGTTGCTGTTGTTTCTTTATTTCTTCCTGCTGCCTGACCTGGGTTATTGTTTTTGCCAGCGTCAGGTCTGGGTGTAACTGAAGTCTCTCTGACAGCCTGGAGTCTCTTATCCCGACCACTATGCGGTCTCTTATCATTTCCTCCTTTAAGGCACCAAATTTGCAGTGTTCAGCCAACTTATGCACATCTGTGATAAAGTTCTCTGCAGACTCGCCTTGTTGTTGCTGTCTGCTATTAAACTTAGCACGCTCATAAATGACATTGTGCTTACCCACAAAATGTTCATCAAAGGCTTTTGTCACCTCTGCATAGACTGTCTTCTGTTGGTCGCTTAGTGGTAACGTAGTGAGAATGTCGTCACTCTTTTCACCCATCACATACAGTAGGGAGTTGACCTGATAGCCATCCTCTTTTCTGCTCAATCCTGACGCCATCCTGAACCTCTCGAACCGTCTCAATCATTGCGGCTACGAGCTGGGCTCCTCGAAGTTGAAGCTGCCAGGAGGCGCGATGGAGAATATTTGATCTGTCATCTCCCGTCCTTATCCGGGCTCCGATGCTGATCCGCTGCTCTCCGTGCTCACCGTAGCCTAGCGTAGCTTAGCCTATCGCCGGCCAGGTAAACAATGACGACCTCGGCTGGACTATTTCAGCTCACTTCTCTCTCTCAACTACACCTACTTTTTACCCACAGTAGGTTCGCTTACTTCTGACACCATGTTGTAGTAGTGTTTATATGCGTGAAAGCAGACTCCAGAGACTTGTAAACTTCACACAGCTTTCTTTACTCGTGCTTGTTAATACACACTGTTAATCCCCACAACACACTCCACGGCGCCCCCTCTGGACGCCATGTGATATTGTACTTAACATCTGTACACCGACCATGCAGTCTGATAGTTTATATATCAATGATGAAATCTTAACATTGCAACACATGCCAATACGGCCGGGTTAACTTATAAAGTGCAATTTTAAATTTCCCGCCACACTTCCGGTTGAAAACGTCTAGATATGATGACGTATGCGCGTGACGTCAACGGTTGACACGGAAGTATTGGTACCCCATTGAATACAATACAAAATAGCTCTGTTTTCATTTCAAAATTCCACAGTATTCTGGACATCTGTGTTGGTGAATCTTTTGCAATTTGTTTAATGAACAATGAAGACTGCAAAGAAGAAAGTTGTAGGTGGGATCGGTGTATTAGCGGCTGGCTGTAGCAACACAACCAGGAGGACTTAAATGGATAGCAGACGCGCTAGCCGACGCTAGCCGACACTAGCCGACGCTAGCCGACACTAGCCGCCAACCGCACGGATGATCGGGTGAAGTCCTTCGTCCTTCCGTCGATCGCTGGAACGCTGGTGAGCACGGTTGTTGATGAGCAGATGAGGGCTGGCGTAGGTGGAGCGCTAATGTTTTTATCATAGCTCTGTGAGGTCCCGTTGCTAAGTTAGCTTCAATGGCGTCGTTAGCAACAGCATTGTTAAGCATTGCCAGGCTGTGAATTATTAACCGTGTAGTTACATGTACATGGTTTAGTATTATTGATCTTCTGTCTATCCTTCCAGTCAGGGATTTATTTATTTTGTTTCTATCTGCATTTGAGCCAGATGCTATCACGTTAGCTCAGTAGCTAAAGAGCTTCGCCGATGTATTGTCGTGGAGATAAAAGTCACTGTGAATGTCCATTTCGCGTTCTCGACTCTCATTTTCAAGAGGATATAGTATCCGAGGTGGTTTAAAATACAAATCTGTGATCCACAATAGAAAAAGGAGAGAGTGTGGAATCCAATGAGCCAGCTTGTACCTACAACAACAAGTCAACATGGCCGAAACTTACCCGGTCATGCAGTTACAGTAAGCTGTGATCACTTCTCCGTCTTCTTTTACAACCAGCCAGGTCTTCAGTAGTGTCGCCGATTATCTTTACGAGGGCTTAACATAATGAGAAAATGAAAAACAGTGGATAAAAGCTATTGAGTGCTACTCGCAGTTTGTTTACAAGGACGCGTCTTCCCAAGATGCAAAGTTAAGTCATGAAATGCAACCTTGCTCGAGCAAGAATACATGATTATCCGGGAGAGTCTTGATACCAATTTTCTTGACCCAGCCAGACATAAAGAAGTTGTTGGCCTCCATGCTTTCCAAGCTTTTATCTGTTTTCCCGTTTAGAATGACACCTGAAGCAACTGATAGTTCGACATGTCTGGGAACGCCACCAATGGATAATCCTTGAGATCACTCGACAAATGTTTTTTTTTATAACGCATAGGAATCTAGTCTATTGCACAGCTAGATTTTTTAGCTTGTATCTGTTTTAGTGGTAAGATATTGACCACTTGCCTACACGGATAGTTCACACACTGTTTACTGCACAGTAGCCATGTTGGATCGACCACCACTTAATTTACTTACGTTTAAAAGTTGCATGACTGAATACAACGTAGTAGCTGCTAGCTTGTCAGGCAGAGACTAAAATAAATACATTATTGACCAGAGGGGATCAGCGTTTGTGGTCCGCACTGAAAAGCATATTCAGCAATAGCAATAACGTACTTTTTCATGAAAGTTAGCCGATATTGATGGGTGGCCGATAGATTGGCAGAATCCTACTAACAACTTTTAAGGTAAGTATTATTTTTGTTAATGATGTCAAATGGTACTTTGAAAAATAAAAAAAATCTGATTAATCAATATTTTGAATTTTGATTGATCAAGATTATTTACAGGTCACTACTTTTTTGCATAATCTACATTAACTTATAAAAGAATCAAATATTTTGAGACAAATGTAATTTTATTGTCAGAATGTCATGCAGAAACATCTTTAAATGTTTTACTTGAATGTACTTGAATGTACTTGAATGTACGTAGGGATGGGAATCGAAAACCGTTTTTTTGTTCAGAACCGGTTCACAGTGTTGACAAAAAAGGCAAGCGATTCTCTTATTGATTCTTCCGGGTGGGGATGACACAACGTGCGTACTACGTCAGATCTCAAAATGGCAATGCACGGTCAAAACAAACACTAACACTTTACAAGAAAATATTGCAAAAGCGCTACTTGTAATAATAATAAGGATGCTATTTCATCAAGGGGAGGACATATGTGGGCAATATGCTGAAACATTTGAACACACAGCAAGCAACGATTATCACAAATATAACTTACATAGATTTAAGTCGTGTTTTAGAACAGCTCTGATCTCATCCCAGGCAGCAGTAACGCTAGCAAGTCATCTGAATACAACAGGTATTAACTCACCGCCTATCATGTTAGCGCTATTATTTGTTAAATTGAAAAGAATGCCTTCTCATTTAGATGAACATGACGAGAAACGGAGTCTGACTGGCAGTTCCCTCTCCATTTCATGTCTGCCGCTAGACGAATGTCCCGAGCAGCGACTAAGTTTGTGGTCCATTTGCTACATTAGACACTATTAATTTTCGGTAGGTGAATGTTTAATTGTAGTCAGAAACAAGTTGCATGTTATCCTCCCACCAAATTTTCTCTCAGTCATTATATTATACAGGTGAAACAAAACAAAATAGAATATTGTGTACAAGTCCATTCCTGTCAGCAATTAACTTCAAATGTGAAACTAATATGTGATATTAACTAATTTCATGCACAATGAGGCATGTCAAGTCTTTATTATCTTTTTGATGATCTTGGCTTACACATTTTGAAATCTCACATGTTTGGATTGTGGTTAATTATATCATGTATAATTATCTTATAGGATTGGAAGTAGCATGTGTTTGTATTTGGCCACATAATCTTTTATTCTTCTACTAAGGTCAAAGTGCAAAGTTCCATAACCGGCACTAAAGAGAGTGTCCACAGGAGATTGTGAATCCCACAAGAATGTAGGTGTCGCAACACCTGGTAGAAGGTCCACAGATAGGGACAGAGGATAGGGGTCGGAGGTCACCCCACCTAAACTAATCACAGGAATAATGGCCAGTAAAGAGAGACAGGCCAGACTGTCCGGCATCAAGATTAGACCCACAAGGTGAGGGGGTCTACAAGAAATGGTATTTAAACACAGTGTTCCGACAGGACAGCAGAATGAAGAGATTTGGCACACTTCTTCTCCTGGAGCTGCAGCTCTATTCCGAGGCTCGCTGAAACAAATAAAGCTTTTTGTTTGACGATTCCTCTTGGCGTCTCCTTGGCTCATCACCCATCACACGACCATCAAATATACAACAGCATATTTTCAATTCAAGGTTTTCATAAACTGTAAGCCACATGAGGCAGTATGGTTCGGTTGGTAGTGCGGCCGTGCCAGCAACTTGAGAATCAAAATGATAACCAATAAAGGCTTGACATATCTCACTTTGCATGAAATAAGTTACATATCACATGTTACTAAATGTAACATTCTTGTGTAATTTCCACATTATTTATTTTTTTAAATCCTGCAGAAGAATATTTATGTATTACATTATTTATTTTTTTTAAGTACCGTATTTTCCGCACCATAAGCCGCACCTAAAAACCACAATTTTTGTCAAAAGCAGACAGTGCGGCTAATAAGCCGGTGCGCCTTAGATATGGATTAATATTCATATTTATTTTCATAAGGTTTAGGTCTCGCAACTACGGTAAACAGTCGCCATCTTTTTTCCCCGCAAAAGAGGAAGCGCTTCTTCTTCTACGGTAAGCAACCGCCAAGGTGAGCACCCGCCCCCGTAGAAGAAGAAGCTTGCGGATATTTAATTTCATTTGTGTGTTTCTGTAAAGACAACAAAATGTCTCCTACTAAGAGACACGTGTACAAGGTTCCACTGACTTTTGATATTCATGTGAACCGCACTGTGGATACAACGGGAACACGTACGGTGAATATTCGCACCACAGGGAATGAGAAGTCGTCCTACTGTGGTTCTAGCTTGCCATGCTAACGGCCAGAAACTTCCACCCACGGTGATATTCAAAAGGAAGACCTTGCCAAAAGAGAACTTTCCAGCCGGCGTCATCATAAAAGCTAACTCGAAGGGATGGATGGATGAAGAAAAGATGAGCGAGTGGTTGATAGACGTTTACGCGAAGACACCGGGTGACTTTTTTCACGCAGCGCCGTTCCTGTTGATCTACGACTGCATGCGCGTCCACATCATCGATGGTGTCAAAAAACAAGTGAAGCACACCGAAGAAGAAGAATTCGAAGGAATTTGTAGATGAGTAATAACTTCAGAAAGTGAGCTTTAAATGTTTATTTTGTGTGTTGCGTGACACTAACGTATGAGCAACGTTGAGTTATTGATGTTGCTATTGCTCTGCACTATTTTGAGTGTTACTATTTTTGTGATTGCACATTTGCACATTACATTTTGGGAGTGAACAGAGTTGTTAGAACGCTGGTTTGTAATATATTATTAAAGTTTGACTGACCTATCTGACTGTTTTGTTGACATTCCCTTTAGCGTAGCGTAGGTGCGGCTAATAGCACGGGGCGGCTAATAGGTAAACAAAGTTTTGAAATATGCCGTTCATTAAACGTGCGGCTAATAACACGGGGCGCCTTATGGTGCGGAAAATACGGTACCTTTTTTTTCCTTCTATGCTATGTATGTGACCTCACTGTAGGCTTTGTAAGGTAATGTTGCCTCTAAACTAAACACAATTGAGGCTAATCCACCTTTTTTACTCTTTTTTTCCAAATAAGAATCGATAAGGAACTGAATCGTTAAGCAGAATCGAAACTGTAATCGGAACCGCAAAAAATCGTATCAATTCCCATCCCTATCCCGTCATCTATTTGCTCAAAACTAACAGTAAAAGTTTTATCTAAAATCTAGTCAGGGTTTATTTTGAAGTGAAATTTGCCAGCTAGCAAACAAATTGTTGTATTTGTAGATATTACTTTGTTGTTGGTTTTTTTGCTGTTACTTTCTTTTCGGGGGGTGGTGGGTGGTGTGGTTGGGATATAAACAAAAAATATTTGGACATTTAGGGCAGACAACAGATATAAGATGTATGTGAATATGATGTAATGGATAGGAATGTCTGATGCTGGATGTCAATAAAAATAAAATGAAAAAAAAAAAATAATTTGCCAGCTAGCACACCAGTTGGAGTCCCCTCACTCACATCATCTTTGCAATGGTGTATGCTGCCACATGATCACTGACCCTATACAACCCTTTTTGCCTTTAAAGTAATCATCTAGGGCTAGTGCATCTGGAAAGTATCCACAGGGCTAGATTTTTTTCCAGATTTTGTTATGTTAAATTACATCCTTATTTATAAAATGGAATAAATGCATTTTTTGTCTTCAAAATTCTACATAAAATACCCAATAATGACAATGTGAAAAATGGTTTTAGAGCTTTTTGCAAATTTATTAAAAACAAAAAACTAAGAAATCACTTTTACATAAGTATTCACAGCCTTTGCTCAATACTTTGTTGATGCACCTTTGGCAGGAATTACAGCCTCAAGTCTTTTTAAATACAATTTCACAAGCTCGGCACACCTATCTTTGGGCAAGTTTTGCCCATTTCTCTTTGCAGCACCTCTCAAGCTCCATTAGGTTGGATGGGAAGCGTCGGTGCACAGCCATTTTCAGCTCTCTACAGAGATGTTCAGTCAAATTCAAGTCTGGGCTCTGGATGGGACACTCAAGGACATTTACAGAGTTGTCCTGAAGGCATTCATTTGATTCCTTGGCTGTGTGCTAAGGGTCTTTGTCCTGCTGAAAAATGAACTTCCGCCCCGGTCTGAGTTCAAGAGCGTTTTGGAGCAGGTTTTCATCCAGGATGTCTCTGTACATTGCTGCATTCATTTTCCCCTCTATCCTGACAAGTTAGTTCCTGCCACTGAAAAACATCCCCACAGCATGATGCTGCCGCCACCATAATTCACTGTGGGGGTGGTATTGGCCTGGTGATAAGAGGTGCCTGGTTTCCTCCAATCATGATGCCTGGCATTCACGCCAGAGTTTTCAGGCTTTGTCTCATCCGACCAGAGAATTTTATTTCTCATGGTCTAAGAGTCTTTCAGGTGCATTTAGGCAAACTCTAGGTGGGCTGCCATCTGCTTTTTTACTAAGGAATGGCTTCCGTCTGGCCACTCTACCATACAGGCCTGATTGGTGGATTGCTGCAGAGATGGTTGTGCTTCTGGAAGGTTCTCCTCTCTCCACAGAGAATTGCTGTAGCTCTGACAGAGTGGCCATCCTGAATAGGGCCCTTCTTCCCCGATTGCTCAGTTTAGACGGCCAGCCAGCTCTTGGAAGAGTCCTGCTAGTTCCAAACTTCTTTTATTTGTGGATGATGGAGGTCACTGTGCTTATTGGGACCTTCAAGGCAGCAGATTTTTTTCTGTACCCTTTCCCAGACGTGTGCCTTGAGACAATCCTGTCTCGGAGGCCGCATACAATTCCTTCGACTTCATGCTGGGTTTGTGCTCTGCCATGCACTGTCAATTGTTGGACCTTACAGGTGTGTGCCTTTCCAAATAACTTCTAAAGGTCCATGCTGGTGAAAAAGGTCCATGGTGGTGAAAAAGGTCCATGGTGGTGAAAAAGGTCCATGGTGGTGAAAAAGGTCCGCGGTGGTGAAAAAGGTCCATGGTGGTGAAAAAGGTCCGCGGTGGTGAAAAAGGTCCATGGTGGTGAAAAAGGTCCATGGTGGTGAAAAAGGTCGGCGGTGGTGAAAAAGGTCGGCGGTGGTGAAAAAGGTCCATGGTGGTGAAAGGGCTATATAAATAAACATTGATTGATTGATTGATAATCAACTGCATTTACCACAGATGGACTCTAATTAAGCTGTAGGAACATCTCAAGGATGATCAATTCAAACAGAATGCCCCCGATCTCAATTTTGAGCTTCATGGCGAAGGTTGTGAATACTTCCGTGATTGTTTCAGTTTTAAATTTTCAATACATTTGCAAACATCTCTTAAACAAAACATTTTCACATTTTCATTATGGGGTAATTAATGTGTGTAGAATTTTGAGGACAAAATGAATGTATTAAATTTTGGAATAAGGCTGTACATACCAAAATGTATACTTGCCAACCCTCCCGGTTTTACCGGGAGACTCCCGGAATTCAGCGCCTCTCCCAATAACCTCCCGGAAGAAATTTTCTCCCGATAAACTCCCGGAATTCAGCCGGAGCTGGAGGCCATGCCCCCTCCAGCTCAATGCGGACCTGAGTGGGGACAGCGGCGACAGTCTGTTTTCACGTCCGCTTTCCCACGATATAAACAGCTTGCCTGCCCAATCACGTTATAACTGTAGAATGATCGAGGGCGAGTTCTTGGTTTCTTATGTGGGTTTATTGTTAGGCAGTTTCATTAACATCCTCCCAGCGCGGTAACAACACACAACAACAGCAGTCACATTTTCGTCTATCGTAAAGCAGTTCGTCTGCCGTAAACAGCAATGTTGTGACACTCTTAAACAGGACAATACTGCCATCTACTGGATAGCCTCCGTAACACTGACATTCAAGTATTTTTTTTATTTATATGTATAATACAATAAATAAATAAATATATATATATATATATATATATATATATATATATATATATATATATATATATATATATATATATATATAGCTAGAATTAACTGAAAGTCAAGTATTTCATACACACATATATATATATATATATATATATATATATATATATATATATATATATATATATATATATATATATATATATATATATATATATATATATATATATATGAAATACTCGAGTTGGTGAATTCTAGCTGTAAATATACTCCTCCCCTCTTAACCACGCCCCCAAACACGCCCCGCCCCCAACCACACACCTGCCCCACCCCCGACCACGCTCCACCCCACCTCCCGGAATCGGAGGTCTCAAGGTTGGCAAGTATGCCAAAATGTAGAAAAAGTAAAGCGCTGTGAATACTTTCTGAATGCACTGTAAGGTAAAGGATAGGGGAGTAAAAATTAATCGGTACAAACCGATAACCGATTTTAACTTTAGAGTTATGAATACATCGTTTGGCGAGCCTCTGTATTGATCTATATACAGTATAGTATGGATTGGTCGATGTTCGGTTGGAAAATCATAAATCGGTTACTTGTAGATCTACTTCGAAATATGACAGTTTTAATCTTGCGAGATTTCTGTGAAGACGTAATACGAGAGTTCTGTTGTCGTTTGCGACTGAGGACATAGCAACATGTCAGACAGCAGCCAAATAGTTTACAAACAATGCACCCCCGAATATAAATCTAAAGTTTGGTTAATGTTTGTATTTTTTGTAAGAATGGTCAGTTGGATAACAGTATGGCCATTTGTAACATTTGGAAAGCAGCAATAAAGTAGCGGCAGCACAACTAATATGAGCACTCACCTGTTGTGATGGCATGAATACGCTCAAGCCGGTGATGAGGGAGCTAAGGATGCTAATGCTAGCAGACCTACCAACTGGCAAGACAAAGACACACATTTGAAAGACTTACAGCCCCAACTTATCCACAACCCTGCGAGGTAATCACACCAACTACTAGTGCCGCTTTCTAATTGGGTCGGTCCTCCTGGACCGTGAAGATTCTGGACGAATGATACTGCTATTGGCATTTTGTTTTATTCAGCTGATCATGGTAATTATGGCACACTGTCACATTCTGTTCAGCTTGCACTGCATACACACAACTAATCAGCTTGGAATAATTGCAAATAAGAAGCAACACCACACAAACAGTTCATCCTCAAAAGTCCCTTAAAGTCACGCAGGCTAACAAGAGTTATACAGTTTTAGGTCAACGCCACTTAAAGGGGAACTGCACTTTTTTTGGAACGTTGCCTGTGGTTCCCAATCATTATGAAAGACTTGACGACGTGTGTATGCTTTTTAATGCATTCAAAATAAAAGTATTTGAGCTTCTATACTTAAGCAGCTGTTTAGTTTACGTGGTGGCACTTAATTGTATCTTTCACTTACCCTGGTGTTATAACACCTCTGCTTGATGCACAGCTTGCTTTCTGTCTTTCTCTGTATTTTATTGTTGCTACTTGAGCAAACAACAGTAACCCTGTAGCTTCTCCAAAAGTCTTATTTTCTTTAAGTTTATGAATTGTAATGCCTTGAAGTTGATACTTCTATAATGTGCTCATAATTAATGCAGGCACCGCCTGTTTTGTATGTGTCTATTTGAAAAATAAACACATGACACTGTTCTGACATAATACACGATACATTTAATTTTCTTTTCACCATGCAAAGCTTCCATCTGCATGGAATTGCATCGAATCGTATCGCATCAAAATGTATTGAATTGTAATGTTTTAAAACGTATTGTTAGTGAATCGTATCGTAACCCATGTATTGAGATTCATATCGACTCGCCATTTAAGGATGCACACCCCTAGTAAAGGAGCATTTACGGTCAAAATTAATTGATTATATACTGTACATGATCAAAGCGATACTTGACATCACATGAGTTAAATGTTTATTCTTTACAGCCTTAATAATAATAATAATATAATATCAATAATGTAATAGGTAACATTTTAGTATGGTGAACACATATTCACCATTAATTAGTTGCTTATTAACATGCAAATTAGTAACATATTGGCTCTTAATTAGCAAACAACAGTAACCCTGTAGCTTCTCCAAAAGTCTTCTTTTCTTTAAGTTTATGAATTGTAATGCCTTGAAGTTGATACTTCTATAATGTGCTCATAATTAATGCAGGCACCGCCTGTTTTGTATGTGTCTATTTGAAAAATAAACACATGACACTGTTCTGACATAATACACGATACATTTAATTTTCTTTTCACCATGCAAAGCTTCCATCTGCATGGAATTGCATCGAATCGTATCGCATCAAAATGTATTGAATTGTAATGTTTTAAAACGTATTGTTAGTGAATCGTATCGTAACCCATGTATTGAGATTCATATCGACTCGCCATTTAAGGATGCACACCCCTAGTAAAGGAGCATTTACGGTCAAAATTAATTGATTATATACTGTACATGATCAAAGCGATACTTGACATCACATGAGTTAAATGTTTATTCTTTACAGCCTTAATAATAATAATAATATAATATCAATAATGTAATAGGTAATATTTTAGTATGGTGAACACATATTCACCATTAATTAGTTGCTTATTAACATGCAAATTAGTAACATATTGGCTCTTAATTAGTCATTATTAAGTACTTATTAATGCCTTATTCTGCATGGCGTTATTATACAACCAGTAAGCCATTAACAAAGAGTCTTCCCTCAATAACCTCAGAATTATTGCTTATTAGTAACCCTAACCCTAACCCTTATATGTTCCCCTAGTATCCAAATAACTCTAATTTAAGTATTTGTTACTGTAATAAGCAAGTAATTAATGGTGAATATGTTCCCCATACTAAAGTGTTACCATGTAATACAATTATGATAATACTGTAACCATAGCCATTCACTTGTGTAATTTCTTAGTTTACATCTGTAGCACAGTTCTCAACTGAACTCGTGAGGACTTACTGGACCGTTATTTTTCTTTATGAGAGGTTATGAGGCATGAGTGATAATAAAGACTGCACTCTCCCATCCATAAAACCACTTTTTCCGATGGTGAGGTCAAGAGTGAATTTACTTCAAGGCAAGGAAGACCATTATGAAACAAAGATCCCATTCCAGACGGAGATACCGTGGTTGCACAAATAATTTCATAGGCAGGTATAGCCAGTGACCAATTCACATTACTGAACAAATCAGCCTCGCCTTGGACCACAGCAGCATCTACTGCTGCTAAACACCGTCGTGAGTTCAGACACAATCTTCAATCACAAAGCGATAGTATGAAAACTGAAACCAGCCGTCAGAATCATTACCACTTTAAAAGCATGTCAGCGTGAAAATAAAGGTAAAAGACGGTATAAATAAATATAGCCCATTTCTGACAGGTAATTTTCTTCAGCTGCTCTAAGTGTGACAATCCCACAAGGACTGAAAATCTATTATTAACAGCAAATCATTATGTGGGAACTGTTCTTGCGTGACCTGCGGCTGCACCTGTGTGACTAACTCAATTGAAGTAATTGAGAGATGTTAGCAAGTAGAACGCTCTCCGCTTTGACAGCAGAGGGTCGCACAGAGTGTAGTGGGACTGGGATGATTTACATGTCTATATGCCTTGAATGACAGACGCTCCTTTTTTTTTTTGCATGTGAAGCTGTTTATTTTAACTAGGTATTGCGCTGTATTCATCTGCTGCATTCTGACTGACACTGAAGAAATGGTTCACATATTAAAAAAAGGAGGGAAAGCTCAGGGGCAAAATGTTACCATACATACAGTACTTACTCACAAAGAAAGGCAAAGTCTTAATAGCCGGCTTTAATGTTTTTCAAGTACAGTGGCTCACAGCTCTTAAAAATATTCTAACAAGAATGCTGGCTTTGCAGCACGTCTATATTATGTATTTTGTTCAGTTTTGTCCTACAAATATACATAATGAACTGATACCACGGTTAATGATTACAGACTATATATAGAGCTCCTTCATGTTGGAACTGATCCCCACGTGACCAATTAATTGTCATAAAAGGCGCTACCATTGTAGTTCAAAGTATTTGTAATAATTCAATATAATGACCTGCCTTCCGGTCCAAGAAATCATTTTTAATTGTCTCATTATAAGACACTGTAGCCATGTGTTAGACACAAGAATGGTTTCTGTTTACACAGATCTTTTGAAGATTTACCTGTGCAAAGCTGCAAGCCCAGATGTCCTGTTTTTGTGACCAGCGCAACCTGCACGTCTCTTTGAAATATACCTGCAAAAATAGAGCAATACTAAGTTAAGCACTTTGAAGCTGTATGCCGGTATCATGCATAAGTCGACAAAGCAACAAAAAAAAAGATCTCATTAAAAAAAAAACTTAAAAGATGGAGGGCTTTGTGGTGGCTCTTTTTGTCAGCATAATTGATGGTGGGAATTTCAAAGAGGCATGACGGTTTATATTACCACCAAAATACAAGGACTGCTTACAAAATAGCAATGAAATGATCGCAGTCGTATCTTATCAGCTTTTTTGTACGTGTTCAGTATTGTGAGATTATCCTCTGGATACAGTAGGGCTGTTAACTAAAAATCACAATTTATAGTAAAGATTAGTCTGCATGTCTGGATTTACCGGGTAATGTTTGTACCCCGCCTACCGCCCGAATGCAGCTGAGATAGGCTCCAGCACCCCCCGCAACCCCAAAAGAGACAAGGGGTAGAAAATGGATGGATGGATGTTTGAGGTGACTAAAAAGGCCCTGGACAGGCGACAACATGTCCCAAACTCTGATGCTCTCATACACTTTCATAGGCTTGTTCCATATAATGTAATATACAACTCCTACATCTTCTGAAAATGATGGAATTACCAGACCTGGAAGACGTTCATTCTGTTGTTTAATTTTGTAGAAAAAAAGCAGTTAATAGTCATGACACAATACTATTGTGTCATACTTTATTGTGGATACTTTATTAATCTCAATGTTGGAGATAATTATGTATTTGCATACAATGTGCAATGCTACAGTTTTGTGAAAATATGTATTTTATTCAAGACAGAAGTATTGCTTCCCAGAGGAAGATCTTAATGTTATGATTTGTCATCCTATGTTAGAGTCTGTGTATTATTCTCCTTAGTTTAGTGACCAGTTAAGTTTGTCAATGCTCCTTTGCTCCCTTGGTTTCGTTTTGTTGTTACTAGGTGACTGATTAGCCGCACCTGCTTTCTGTTTGTTGATTAGCGTCCTCAGCTGTTTCTGTCCGTTTTCACTCCCCTTTATATTCTGGTGTTTTCCCTGTCTTAGTTGTTGGCCCATTGTTCGCTGTTGGCTGTACGCTACAGACAACGGTTGCTTTGTTGTTTTTGTTGTGTGTTTCATGTTACCTATATGCAGGCCTGGAATTTAAATTTTTTAAGGTCAAGGCAAGTGTTGCCTTAAAGGAGGGCTCATATTTTAGGGCACCAAGGAAAACATAATTTTCTTTCGAGGCAGGGGCTCCAAAGCATGCATATATATATATATATATATATATATATATATATATATATATATATATATATATATATATATATATATATATATATATATATATATATATATATATATATATATATATATATATATATATATATATATATATATATATATATATATATATATATATATATATATATATATATATATATATATATATATATACACACAGTATATGATATACAAAGAATCCAATGTCAATAAATTGTAATAGACTATATCATATAGTGTATGACCTAACTTGTAGTAAACTTTAGTAAAGTTGTGTATAAACGAATATATAAAACGCCATGCAATTTTCATTCTATTATTGTTTACATCAGTGACTTATCTTCAACATTTACAAAAAACTAAACAAATCGTTGACAGCCATGAATCAAAATAAACATTCAAGATACATCCCATAAACAACATTGACAGGTCTAGAACTGCTGAGCTTCGAGGGCAAATGATCGACTAATTTAGCACTCCATTTAAACTATGAAATTAACCTACCTAAAGAGGTTGTGTAGCTTGCTACATTTTTTCCCAACAGCCTGTAATTGTTCGTGTTTTTTTATTTTTTATTCGTTCCTTACTATGCATTTTGACGTCCTTCCACACCCTGATGCAACTAGTGTATCTCTCGGAACAAACTCGGCTGTTCTCGTTGTCGGTTAACCCTTCACACACGCTTCCAAAATGGCTGCACCCATGTTGTTTATACCGATTAACGTTAATTATGCGATGTCTTAAACAATTTAAACTGTAAGACAAAAAGTAATGTTGAGGTATTTTTATCAATTTATTCGACGAAACAATTACGTTACAATTGTCCATTAAAGGGATGTCATGGTATGAAAATTTCCTATCACGGTTATTGTGACCAAAATTATCACGGCTATAATTATTATCGCGATATTTTTAAATGTGCTCCAAATTTTCAAAAAATATTTATACTGAAATCTTTTAACCAAGTATTTATTTATATTTTTAAAACACTGCACATTCAAAGTGATTTCCTTTGTAGGAGAAACATTATTGTAGATAAAAACACTGTTTCGTGGACCTCAAGTAGAGATTAAATGTGCATATCAAAGCAACAAAAGCATTATAAACAAAGTAATATGGCAGAAAAAAATTACATAATTAACTAAAATATGAAAATATTTGTAAAGTATATGTGAAAATTGTGCAAGATAGCACTTTATGGACATAAGAGATTCAAAAATAAAAAACAGTGTAAGACTTCTGAAAGATGGCACCTGATGGCCATGAGACGTAACTGCACTTTTTGTCCATATATAGATAATAATAGTGTTCATGTATGAGATCTAGGGCTGCTAGTTATGGCCAAAGTAATAATTAAGATTATTGTTATCAATATTGAAATCATGATTACTGATTGTTAGGTAAAGCAGTGTTGGGTTGTGAACGTAATACCATCATGTAATTTGTAATGTGTAATAAAAAGGCTATAGATAAACGTTATCCATATATCTAAAGACAAATATTAGTTTTTTTGTTCATTAATGATATCAACTTGTCAGCTTTTTCCTCATTACATGATGTCGTTATCTCTATTTTTACATTGATAGAGGGAGGTATTTTTTATTATTAATTTTTGAAGTTATATACATTTACATGTACATGTAGACAGATGCATTAAGAGTTTGAGCAGAAATATGTCGTATAGGAAATTACTATACACAATAAAATATTAACAACATGCTATGTCACATGAATGTATTTTTCAAGTAATACCTTTGTGACATAAAAAAAAACTGAAGTAATGTAAAAATCATGGTGTTTACCTTTTGATATCAATATAATACTCAAAGCAGTTTGGCTAATGAAGATGAAGTCTAATAAACAAGCTTTGTTCTTCTCCAACAACGCCTCCTTGTGGTTCAATGCAACAGTTTGGCCAACAAAAAAAAAACAGGGCGTGATACCTCTCACATCTAATTCACAATCTTCACAGCCAGTGTTCAGTTCGATGAGATGACAAAACCGTTTAGCTAGTATTTATGTTATTTGAACACTGATACAGTTTGCAGTTACTGAGCATCCCAGTACACAAACTAAAGACTTTATAAAGAAGTTGTGGCAACGTTCACGACACATCGCCTGCTGCATGTTTCCTCACCTCATTAACTCTCAATCACAGCAGCTGATGTCAAATAGTTTTCTCCTTCGCTGTACACTTTTAGTGTGGGGACAAGTGCGTATGTCTCCAATATTGTCCACACCTGTCTCCATCTAAAAACAGCAGTGCGCTCTTAAACGTACGCCGAAAAACGAGGGAAAATTATATTAAACCAAGCGCTTGGCTCTGTTTACTCTGAGGGGAAATCTCCGGCGCAAAGTCTGTGTAGTTTGTCCCCCATGATTATCAAACCAAACGACGCTAGTGTGCATGCGCCTGACTATGTGTTGCCTAAAATGCATTAATACATGACAGGTTTTTGGTAATTAAAAAAATGGACGTTATTACTAATCGTCTGAAATTGTATCATGAATTATCATTTTACCGTTACATCCCTAGTCCATTAACAAGTAAAAACTCAAGGGCAGTCACGGAATGTTCTTGCTGTAGATCAGTGGCGTGCGGTGAGGTTAATGTCTGGTGAGGCACGACTGCATCATCACAGTCAGATTTACAAACATATGAACCTGCAGTGCAGGTGTACCTAATGTTGTGTCCCTGCGGTCGTTCGCGGCTCCTCCAGCGCGAGCATTGTTGTTTTTGCACTTTTTGGCTTCTTGTTAAGTGACTTTTTTTGGGTGGATTCGGTCTTGCACGTGGAGGGTTTGGGTGTGGGCTTTGGTTGGTGTGGCGCTCCCGTAGGGCGGTGCATTCTGCGGCGGAGGTGCTTGGCACCAGGAGGCGGGGTTATGAGACGAGCCTCTCACAGTGTGTCTTCGCAGCAGTTTTATGAATGCTCAGCACTAAAAATATGTTACACACATACAGTTGTTGACAAAATACACTGTACATTATATACCTCAGCTAACTAAACTATGGAAATGTATAATATAATTCATATAGCAATACGGTCTCGCTGCACAGCAGGCCAGCAGTTAGCCGAGTCATTGCGCACAATCCATGTTGAGGCACAACGCAGTGACGTGCCTCAACTGGCTGCTGATTGGCTGGCTGTCTCTTCTCAGTATTTGAACGGCAAATGTGAAAATAAAAATAAAAATAATCTAAAACTGGTGAAGTTAAATGGAAAATAACTTTAGTATAATCACTGGATACATATAACAATTTAATTAATTATTTTTTCTTTTTACTTTTTTTTTTCTTTCCATGATGGCCTCTAGTGACGACACGCCACTGCTGTAGATGCAGTTTTTTAGGGCATTACGGCAAGGGCGGTCACGCCATTTGCCGTGGTTGCTGTGGTTAAATTAAAGCCCTGCCTATGTTTTCACGTTGTTTATCTTCCTGCTACGCTAAACTAGCACCAGTTTGTGTCACATTGCTTTGTGTCATGAAGTAAAGAAATCCTCTGACCTGCACGCTGCCTGGGGTCCTCCGCATCTTTGGAATCGCAAATACTTCACAACATGCCACCATACGACACTTAATTTAGTTCTATGAAAATTATTCCATAAAAAGTACAATTGTAATATACCGTAGTCTAAAAAAAACATTATTCAAGTTATAATTGTACTAAGAGTAAGATGCAGTGTATGCAGTGTCATTTCAATCTGCTAGTTTTTTGATCACATAAACGAAAAACTTGTTTTGAATTATCACTGTTATTTGTATTCTATGGTTTATTTAAAACACTGGGAAAAATCGGAAAACACGATGAATCAAATTTTTTGTGAAAAAATCTGAGATTTTATTTTCAGGCCATATCGCGAGTGGGGGAAATACAACTCTTTACGAGGCGAACAATAGAGGTTGGGGAAATCATCGATTTTTAGATGCATCGCAATTCGGACATGGACAAATATAAAATCAATTAGTAAACATCAATAATCAATGTATTTATTGTGGATAAAGTAATGGATACGGCTCTAAAATTTGGCTGACTGCAGTGAGCCACCTCATTGAGAGACCCGATTAGCACCTTTTATTATGAGGCACTGATGTTCCAGTTTTGCACACATTTCCATGAATTTAATAAGTGTGATGGGAATTTCTTATTACAAATGCACTGTTTTTAAAAGTTGCAAGTGATAAACACTTATTTAGTGAAATGAAAAGAAATGTAAAACTGCATCAATATACATAGATTAAGGATGCATCAATAAATTGATTTTTAATTGAATGGTAGCTCCTGAATCGTAATCGTTATCAAATTGTTAGGTGGCCAAATAGTTTATATTATCGCTGTCATTAGTATTTATTGTTTTTTTTTTTTAAAGTGGGGGTAAAAATTGGGATAATCGTAATTTAAATGTTTGTTTAAAATAAATTGGACGTTTTATTTTTAGACCATATCGCCAAGTCCACGGTCAATGTCATGGCCTGCTAATAGTTTGGATCCCATGTGTATGTGGTAGAAATTTAAGAAAATAGTCCATTACGAGACTACAACCTGCAGAGCTGATCTGAAAACATCAATCAAAGAAAGAGTCGATGAAGAATACCGTTTGTCACTGGTTAAAGGGGAACTGCACTTTTTTGGAATTTTGCCTATCGTTCACTATTATCATGAGAGACAAGAACACATAAGTCTTTTTGGGGGATGATAAAAAATGCTTCGAAGATGCGGCAAATGGGAGTCACCGTTGTGGCCTTCAAAACCCTCTAAAACAATTTCGAAACCCTCCAACAACGTTTTGTATAAACACTACAAGTCTATATACAATGTAGTAACATACACATTCCAAAAAATGGATTAAGTACAATATTTATCGTATTTTTGTCATTTTAATCATTGCCGGAGCTAATTATTTGGCACATTTATTTCTGTTTCCATAGCAGCGCACGTCCGACAGTGTGTATTCCTACTTCCGAATACAAAACGCTTGTGTGTTTTCTAATCATGGCACACTTGGAAACAAACAACAAAGATGACTATTTTTGGACAAATGAGGATTCACAACCTTATCTTTTTTAAATCTGAATTATGGAGAATGAACTACTGCTTCTAGAAGCCAGCACGAAAGAAGAGTAAGACGTTGGAGCAGACGGAAGCCGATAGAGTGAGGTGAAAGTGAATCGAAGCTGCAAAATGTGAAACTTGAAGCCAAGCTATTTCGCCATAGATGGCATGCTTACCCCTAATAAACTGGAAAAAACATCCCTCGACAGCTGAACCAAAGAGACAACTGTCCATCTGGTGAATCACTCTTTATACTGATCATGATACATGCGGCATGTCAAGGAAATATACATCGTCTGGCAAGGTGTGTACAAACAAAACATGACATTTTTCATGATTCTATAATGTTTTGCTCAGAATTGAGTGATTCCATGATATTTTTACTCTGCTCCAACCATAAGTGAAACAGTTACTGCCACAATTTATTTTCTTGATTTATCTTAGTGTTTCTTGAAGCCAGAAAGTTACCATTTGAAATGACTATAGTTTTTTCATGTCTTTAATCTGCTTTTGTTCCACAAAATAAAACAACTGAATGAACATCCACCAAGTCTGATGATTCCATATTTTGGGATTTAACTATATACCGGTATATGAACTAGTTCATGGCATTGACCCCAGCACACGTGACCAAACTCCTACATTATGCACCCCGTGCTAAAAACACAATCATCTGATTCTGGCCTGTTCTCAGTTTAGCACACACACAGCAGATGTTTTAAAACTGAGCTTTCACTTTGGAAATGTGTGAGGTTGCTTCCTTCAACATTTTTAAATACCTCTAAAGCCATCAAATAGCAACATCAAATAAATCACACAGTATCCCTTAAATACATATTGATCGTTCACATCCTGTACAAACACAATACATATTTCACGACCACAACTACTTCTTTGGTCTCTTACTCCTTTGTCCCACACGCCATCAGATTGTACAACGCCTCTCTGGTGGAGAGGAGGTCTACTAGGATGACAGGGGATGCAAAATAATAACAATACTGAAATAAACTGCAATAAAAATCAGTGCAATTAACAGTGCAATACATTTTCATAACATGGTCACTACTGCCTAGTTTCTCTTGTTATATTCTTATTTGTACTGTTATATTTTTATTCTTATTGTTGCTTTTTTATTTTTATTCTTATTGTAATATGTTCTATTTTATTTCCATTTATACCCCCAGTATTTACTTTTTACTTACTTTTTTATTTCGATCTCAATTATGTAGACTGCTGCCGGAATTTTAATTTCCCTGAGGGAACTGTCCTGAAGGAATCAATAAAGTACTATTTTTTATATATTTTTTTTTTCATTTCATTATTTATTTATTTCAGGCAATGACATAAAAAAGATCAAAGTTGACAACACATAATAATATAAATTAATGTAGTGCAAAAGGTAATGTATGTATGTGATAGTTGTATCTATCTATCTATCTATCTATCTATCTATCTATCTATCTATCTATCTATCTATCTATCTATCTATCTATCTATCTATCTATCTATCTATCTATCTATCTATCTATCTATCTATCTATCTATCTATCTATCTATCTATCTATCTATCTATCTATCTATCTATCCCTATAAGTGTTTACGGAAGTGTGTTTGAGATTGACAGTGACAACAGCCAATTAAAAACTGTGCTAAAACCTATACCACCCCCCATTCATGCCACATCGCGGAAGTCGAGTAACGATCTGGGTGTTGTTTTGGAACAATGTTCAGTTTGTTGGCGCGGCAAAAGAACATTCTAGTCAGTTTGGGTTTCTGCCGAATAAACCAGTCGACGATGACCTCTACGGGTAATATCAAAACAGACGACAGCGGGTCTATTCCCTCAGGTGGTCGCCAGGAAGTTCAAGACGTTCCGATTGACGTCATAATCAGACCATTCCCACTGGTTCTGGACGAAGAGAAAGTCCAGAGTCTCATCAACACTTTAAAGGTATCAGCCCTGTGTTTGTTGATTCATTACATTTGCTAGAATTCAGCTTTATATATTTCTTGTTAGCGTCCTTACGTTTGATTTTTTTTTTTGATTGATTGAGACTTTTATTAGTAGGTTGCACAGTGAAGTACATATTCCGTACAATTGACCACTAAATGGCAACACCCGAATACGTTTTTCAACTTGTTTAAGTCGGGGTCCACTTAAATTGATTCATGATACAGATATATACTATCATATATACTATCATCATAATACAGTCATCACACAAGATAATCACATTGAATTATTTACATTATTTACAATCAGGGGTGTGGAGGGGGCGGGGGGTAGGATATGGACAGCAAGTAGTGGACAGAGAGAGAGAGAGAGAGAGAGAGAGAGAGAGAGAGAGAGAGAGAGAGAGAGAGAGAGAGAGAGAGAGAGAGAGAGAGAGAGAGAGAGAGATCAGAAAGCATAAGAAAAAGTATCTGCATTTGATTGTTTACATTTGATTATTAGCATTTGATTATTAGCAATCCGGGGAGGGTGTTAGTTTAGGGTTGTAGCTGCCTGGAGGTGAACTTTTATTGCGGTTTTGAAGGAGGATAGAGATGCCCTTTCTTTTATACCTGTTGGCAGGGACGTGCACATGATTATAGAGGGGCAGGGGCTCAAAGTCAGAAAAGGGCAGGATTTTTTTTTTTTGGTCCTTTACACAATATGGAAATTAATGTAAAATTAAATTTGCTAATAGGAAGCTAACTACTTAGCTGTGTGTCCTTTGTAGGTAAAAGTGATTGCCATGTCTTTTGTGTCAACAAATGATGGTCATAATGAGTTAATTTACATTATCATAGGCTTGGAAGACATGAAAAGCAACAAAACACTGGTTTATTATTAGGCTATTTTTTGTTAAAGATAAGCACTTTAATATTGAACATTGAACAGTGCAACATGAAATTTGAAAAAAAAATACAAAAATAAATACCCAAATGGAAAAAACTTCAATGTGAAAATATGTCCTTCTTCCCTTAACTTGATGAAAACACCATGAAGTTGTAACTGATGGTTTATCTCACTTAATGCTCAGACTAAACAACTGAAACGCAATACAGGGCCAAAAATATGGACCAGTGGCCAGTAGAGGGCTGTATCCTTTCTTTTTTTGGCTTTGGACTGCAGGCATAATCAACATGAATCAAGTTTAAATACAGATGGCAATATTCCTAACAGATAACCTACATCTTATATCCCCAGAATGCTGAAATTATTATTATTATTAATAATAATAATAATAATAATTATTATTATTATTATCATTATCATTGTTCTTCTTATTATTATTGTTATTATTACCATTATTATTATTATTATTTTGTTAACCCACACAGTAATAGCAAAGTCACAATAACCTTATATCCAAAACTCTACTGTGAGAGAAATGTGATCCGCCGTAAACGTGCATTTTATTTTGAAAATTAACCCGGTGTTTTATTTTGTACATTACTTCCTGTCCCGCATGATCCGCTCTGCTCTGTGCGGACTTGATGTGCCATGCTCAATTGATGCGCCGTGCTCCGACGTCCGGCAAAAACAGAAGCTGACACATTGACTAATAGAATAATACAGCGTTTTTCTGAAATATTACTCATATTAGATGCTGAATAAGTGGACGGCGACTAGACCATAACTCACAGGTTCAAGTTGCTCCACTGTCACGACTGAGTAACCCTGGCTGCAGCCCGCAGATCGAGGTGGGGATAAACGTTTAAAGGAAGCGGCAGGCTCAAACAACCCGGTATTACAAGAAAACGTGGAGTTTTTGTACCGCTGTTTTTTTTGTTTGTTTTTTTTACATCCCTGACAGGAATTTATTAATGTTGTTTAAAGAAAAGAAAAAAAACACACACACACAGGCAGAGGGCACTTTTTAAGACGAGGCAAAAAAGGGCAGGGGCTCAGGCACCCATAGGGCCCTATGTGTGCATGTGCCTGCCTGTTGGGAGCGCATTCCACATTGATGTGGCATAGAAAGAGAATGAGTTAAGACCTTTGTTAGTTCGGAATCTGGGTTTAACGTGGTTAGTGGAGCTCCCCCTGGTGTTGTGGTTATGGCGGTCATTTACGTTAAGGAAGTAGTTTGACATGTACTTCGGTATCAGGGAGGTGTAGTGGATTTTATAGACTAGGCTCAGTGCAAGTTGTTTAACTCTGTCTTCCACCTTGAGCCAGCCCACTTTAGAGAAGTGGGTAGGAGTGAGGTGGGATCTGGGGTGGAGGTCTAGAAGTAACCTGACTAGCTTGTTCTGAGATGTTTGGAGTTTAGATTTGAGGGTTTTGGAGGTGCTAGGGTACCAGGAGGTGCATGCATAATCGAAAAAGGGTTGAACGAGAGTTCCCGCCAGAGTCCTCATGGTGCTTTTGTTGACCAGAGAGGAGATTCTGTAGAGAAATCTCGTTCGTTGGTTAACCTTTCTGATTACCTTGGTTGCCATTTAATCACAGGAAAGGTTAGCCTCTAGAATGGAACCTAGGTAGGTGACCTCATCTTTCCTGGTGATAACAATGTCACCCACTTTTATGGTGAAGTCATTGACTTTCTTAAGGTTGATGTGGGACCCAAACAGGATGGATTCCGTTTTACCCAAGTTTATGGCTAGCTTGTTGTCAGCGAGCCAGGTGCAAGTTCTACAGAGCTCAGCACTGAGGATTTTCTCCACCTGTGACTTGTCCTTGTCGGATACCAGCAGGGCAGAGTCATCCGCAAACAAAAACAATTCACAGTCGCATGCCGATGACATGTCGTTTATGTATATTAGGAACAGTAACGGTCCCAATATACTGCCTTGGGGGACTCCACAGCTCACCGAGAGGGGGGGGGGGGGGGGGGGAGAGAGACACACGGTGCCGTTCACCTCTACCACCTGCTCCCTCCCCTCCAAGTAAGATTGCATCCAGCTCCATGAGGTTTTGTTAAATCCGATTGCTCTGAGCTTATCCAACAGTATAGCGTGGTCAACGGTGTCAAAGGCCTTCTGAAGGTCCAGCATGACCATGCCGCAGTATTTGCCCGCGTCCACCTCATGTTTGATGTGGTCGGTCAGATAGAAAAGGCATGTGTCAGTGGAGTGGTTAGTTCTGAAGCCGGATTGGAATTTGTACATGAGTTTATTAGTGGCAAGGTAACTATTGACCTGTTCATAAGCTATTTTCTCCATTACTTTCTAAATGGAACTGAGAATAGAAACAGGTCGGTAGTTGCCAGGTTCCAATTTGCTTCCTTTTTTAAAGAGGGGAGTTACTCTTGCTATCTTAAAATGTTTTGGTACTTGGCCTTGTGTAATTGATAGGTTTATTATGTGCGTGATGATCGGGGCAATGATGGAGGCAGAGTCCCTGAGGAATCTAGAGGGAATATTATCAAGGCCGGTGGCCTTGTTAGAGTGGAGCGCGCTCAATTTTTTAAACACCTCATCAGCTGTGACCATTTCTAATTTGAAATCATCGTTGGATACTCCTAGCTTTCTGTAGAAGGCTTTAATGTGTTCTACACCAAAGCGACCAGAGTGGTGGGACAGCTTGTTGACAAGAGTTGCGGCTATGCTGGTGAAAATATGTTTACATTGTTAATAGTTCTTATGTGGATAAAATAATACACCAACTGCAGGCAACATAATGACAACTCTAATCCATCTTTGAAAGCATTTGACATTAAACAAAGAACAACAGCCTTGCAAAGTAGTTGACCCAGTATAACATTATTACATGCTATGTTATTTGATTGGCTAACTGCCATACAGAAAAAATAAAAAGTTGAAATGTCCTTTGTATTTCTTGTATGTAGTCTTTGATTTTAAAAGTTTGGGTGGGATTTTTAAGTAAGTAAGTAAGTACATTTTATTTATAAAGCGCTTTTCCACAGATAAAATCACAAAGCTGTGTACAAAACATAGGTAAAGTAAAACAACAATACAATTAAAACAACAGGGACAACACCATAAAAAGGATACAAAGTGCATTAAAAATGATAGTTAAAAGATGCATTAACTAAAAGCTTCACTAAAAAGAAAAGTTTTCAAATGTTTCTTAAAAGTTTCAACACAGTCAAGATCACGGAGGGACTGGTGCAAATTGTTCCAAAGTCTGGGAGCTAGAGCCTGGAATGCCAGGTCTCCACGGGTTTTAAAACGAGTTTTGGGGATCTTTAGAAGACCCTGGCCTGAAGACCGGAGGCTGCGCCCTGAAGAGTAGGGGCATAGCAAGTCACTTATGTATTGAGGGGCCCCACCATGCAAAGCACGGAATGTCAGGACTAAAAATCTTAAACTCAATGCGGAATTTAACTGGAAGCCAATGAAGACTGGGGTGATATGGGCTGTTGTAAGCTTTTAGACCAAAACGGTTCACCTCATGAGACAACAAAGTACATCTACTGTGAATTAATTAAAGCTATACCTAATGTTAAAAGGAATAATCTCAAAATAAAAAGAGAAACGTGTATGCATGCATTTGAATCGTTATTTTCATTTTAATGATGCTGCTCATGTACATGTTTGAACTGATTCTGAATATTTTCCTTCAGACCGAGCTTTCAAATGATGCCAGCCATAGCACCGTGGCTTCCTTATGCCGTGTGTATACTTACAGTCGCCCTGCTGTATAATTGTTGTTCTCTTTTCAGGCAGGAGCAGACATCCACGTTGTTCCTCCCATCGATGTGCTCTGGATCAAAGGAAAAGAAGGTGGAAATTACTTCTACTCTTTTGGCGGCTGTCACCGCTTTGCTGCCTACCAGAGAATGAAAATGCATTCTATCCCTGCCAAGATCATCAAATCAACCATCTCAGACCTCAGTACTTACCTGGGTGCTTCAACACCTGATCTGCGGTGACAATGGCACTTAAAAGAAATTATAGGCAGGATACTGCATGTTTTTATTTCTCATTGTCCCTTTTGGAATTATTACTTCAGACAGTGAGTCTATAGCAGATGATTTTCCAGCAGGGGGCAGTAAAACTCTGCTGTCAAATTCTTCCATTTTTTTAAAGGATTTATATTGTCAACGATTTGAGTGATGCTAGTTAAACGTTTTGAAATATTAGTAAAATGCAAGTGATAAATCAGCAATCATTTTTAATTCTGTGTTTTCAGATAGTATAGTGATCTACATCAGGACTTTATAGTATTCTACATTATTATGTGTGTCACAGCTCTCACCAAATGGGGAAAAAGATCTATCCATAGAAGAAAAGAGTAAAATACTACATTGGTTTTAATGCAAAAGTGTAGTATTGCAACTAGAATATATTATCAATAACATAATTGACAATGAAGGCGTGTTAATGGAGATGCAATTGTCCTATTCAAACGGTACTGTTAATAAATAAAAAAACATTACTAAATTACAGGCAGGTGTTTGAAGTATACAGGTGTCTGTAAAGCCCCTAGAAGCTCTTCATGCTGGTCCCCCAGTGGCTACCAGTTAGGTGTAAATCTGCAACTCAAAACAAAACCAACAAAGACAAGCTGTTGTAGTTAGAAGAAAACTAAATAAAGCCAGATTTTCCGTTTTCTCTCACCCCATGAACGGTTTGCTACACTGAATGGTAAATACTGTTGGAAGTTATGTGGCACCCCTAACTCATCATTTTCAGAAACGAAGCAAAAATATGCTTTCAATAAGCTGATTTTCATGCAAGGCACTGCACCGTGTCGTGCCTCAAACAGCACCATAGAATCCTAGGCACAAAATGAGAGAAATTGGTGTGGCCAGCAACTTCCAATGGAAAACACTCAAAAAGGAAGGTCAACATTATGAGGGCTGGCAGCAATATACCTTGAACGAGTCGCTCCGGCCATCTTGACTGAAATACTGTACATACAGTACAATGAACACTTGATGCATATACTCACACCAGTATGATGATTCTATGTGTCTACATTAAAACATTCTTGTTCATACTGCATTAATATATGCTCATTTTAAACTTTCATGCAGAGAGGGAAATCACAACTAAGTCAATTTACCAAAACTGTATTTATTAAACAGTTATTAAGCTGTGGCACAGACATTCATGTAATTTCAAAACAAAAAGTGCAAGATTGTCAGAAACATTTTAAAACAAGCTATGAGTGCACTTTTGTGCATGATGTCACTAAGATGACATATCAAAACAACACTAAATTAAAGTGCACTTTTTGTACAGAACGCCACTACAATAGTTTCAAACAAATAAAGTGCACTTTTGTGCATGATGTCACACAATATATTTCAATAACTGTCAAATAAAAATGAGCTGCATAATAGGAAATCAAATAGTGTTCGTCCGTCGTTATGTGGTAGGTTCCTGCGGACGTTATCTCCTTCTGTTGTTGACTATTTTTTTCATACCGAGTTGATCTGCAAATGGTTGCCTCTGCATTTTGTTGGTGTGGCACCGAATGGAGATGTTGACATGCGGAGTTTCACACACTCTTCATTTTCTAGCAGGTGACTTTTCAAATGATGCTACATATTAGCAGTAATGCTACTTTTTGTAGCAACGCTTTTGCCCCACACTTGACATATTATGGTTGTCTGTTCGACATATTCCCACTTGAAGCCAAACCACCGCCAGACAATGGACCCCCTGCTGTTTTTCTTGGGAATTAATTCATCCTTCATTTGTTACCAGATTCGCACTTTCTTTCTCTCGTATTACCACTCGCACCACAGCTAACGTTACCCATGCCGCTACCTCTCTGCTCCGCGAGGGCGTATACGTATGTGACGTATGTAAGAAGGCGCGCTTGCTGTCTGTGAGAAGGAGAGACAACAAAGAGTGGGAAGAGCCTGTAGTGTAATGCCCGCAGCTAAAAGCAACTGCGTGAGAACGTATACTTGAATATCACGATATAGTCATTTTCTATATCGCACTGAGAGAAACACGCAATATATTGAGTATATCGATATATATCGCCCAGCCCTAATATATATATATATATATATATATATATATATATATATATATATATATATATATATATATATATATATATATATATATATATAATACACAGCCCGGCCCCCGGCCAAATTTTTTTCAAAAAGTTTGGGGACTCCTGGCTTAGACCAACTTCTGGTTCCTGTATATGGTGCCAAGCCCTCTGAGTAATGTACAGTATACATTTTACTTCCTAGTCTATATGCATTTATATATTTATTCATCAAGGGTAAGACAATTATGAACGTCTTTTAATTTGCAAAGCTGATTTAGCAAAGAGGCAGAAATTACATAACAGAGATGATGATGATGATATGTGATGATAATCTCTGTTCGTCTCTCATTTACTATAAAAAATTAGCACATTGATAAAATCACAAGTTAATTTATTGTTTTTGTAAAAAATAAGCCTTAAAACGTTGTAACGTTTGCGAAAACCTGGAAAGAATGAAATAACAACTTCATTAGATTAGAATTTATATTTATCAACCTTGTTTTTTTCTTGTAGACTAATACAGAGTTCCATCGCTACTTTGTGGTTTACTTACTTCAGTCTCGATTGTTACATTTAATTTCAGCAAAATAAAAATTTAGTGTTAACATTTAAGGGTCCAAGACTCTTCCACAGCAACCTCCATCATTAAACTCTATAGTTTACTGATTTTGATAGCATTTCTTAGCTCAGTCATAATTTTTGTAATCAGACAAACTGCAGTCTTTGGTCACTCATGTTAGACGAGATGCCCCACATTTCACTTTTGTGTGTTTTGCAGTTGAGGCATTGTAAATGTGGTAAATGGTTATACTTGTATAGCGCTTTTCTACCTTTTTTAAGGAACTCAAAGCGCTTTGACACTATTTCCACATTCACCCATTCACACACATTCACACACTGATGGCGGGAGCTGCCATGCAAGGCACTAACCAGGACCCATCAGGAGCAAGGGTGAAGTGTCTTGCTCAAGGACACAACGGACGTGACTAGGATGGTACAAAGTGGGGATTGAATCAGTAACCCTCAGATTGCTGGCACGTCCACTCGCCCAACTTTGCCACGCCGTCCCCGTAAGTACAAATGCATTCAATTATTCAACAATGTTGTTCTCAATGCAGATTAATGATGTTGGTTCTGTGTTCAGATTAGGGTTGTCCCAATACAATATTTTGGTACTGGTGCCAAAATGTATTTTTATACTTCTCAAAATAAAGGGGACCACAAAAAAGAAATGATTGGCTTTATTTTAATAGAAAATCTTATACTTCTATATTTTCTACTCTTTTAGTAGTAAGTAAGCAAACAAAGGCTCCTAATATGGCTGCTGATGTATGCAGTAACATATTGTGTCATTTCCCATTCCGATGTTTTTTGTCAAAATTATGAGGGATAAGCTGTAAAAAAAAGGATTATTAATCTACTTGTTCATTTACTGTTAATATCTGTTACATTTTATAAGCCCCCATTCCTTTGTTGTTTGGATACTTTGCATTAGTTGAAGGTGATACTACACATTTTGGTCTCAATCCAATATCAAGTAGTTACAGTATCATACATTGGTCATAATTAATGTTCTCCTGTGTTCAGGGACATATTTCCAGACTGTATAAACAATTTAAAAAATGACAAAAGATTTTATGATAGTAAAAAATATGAATGTAATCATTGTATTATCGACTAGATATGGCTCCTGTACTTGGTATTGTTACAGTCAATGAATGTATAGATCCATCCATTTGTTTACATTGAGGAGCACCAGCTTGTTGTTAGTGGTGAGCTATTGTATCCTCATATGGGGTGCAGTGAAGCATGTTTAGCTATTCCTTGTCCTGCAGGGAGGATACTGCAGGGAGGATAAGAAATGTACTTTATTTGTTGCCATTGAGGCGAGGATTAGTGATTTAGAAGTAGCTAAAACACTGCTGACTGCGGATGGACGTTAGCTGCTAGTTAGGTATGTTTTAAAGGACTTCTTGTAGCGTGGCGCTTCAGTGTTTATAGCTTCACATTTAGCATTTATTTTTAAGCCAAAATGTTCTTATGTCTCCACACCGTGTCTGCTTGTAAGTACAAGGTATGTGCGCTCCAGCAATGTCACGACAGCCCGCCGTAATGTCCGTAAAAAAAATAAAATAAAAACACTGGTATTTTTCAGAAGCATTATTGTACCGTTGTTAATTCATCAGTTCCACGGTGCTTTATTAGTACCGGTCTACCGTACAACCCTAGTTCAGATTGGCTCCAAAAGCAAATCCTGTCATGGCGGAGAGAACTGTTAAAGAAAATAATTCAGGTACATTTAAGCACAGATGAGTCCTTTCCTACGTCAGCACCATTGATGAGCTCCCTTTGTGGCCTTTTAGGAAATGAAGGAAGACCAAACCCTACATTACTCTACATTTCCCCTTCAATTTGTAGCATGTGAGAAGATTTCCTTCCTGTAGCTCTCACTGTCTGGGAGTAACCGAATCCTCAAAGGCCTTTTGACACGCAACACCGCCATTAAAAAAATATGCACCTGTTGCTTTGGGGAGCCGTTTGCATGGGTGGCTCTGTGTGCTTTATCTTTGGGGATTTACAGAGATCAAGGAGATTTTCAGGGGTTAAAGTGGAAATGTAAAAATGAATTGTTTCCGTGTAAATGTTTGTGTTTTTATTTCTGTTTGCGTGCAGATATTTCCCCAAAGAATTATTTACCCCTACAGCACCAGACTCCAGTACCGACTAAATAGAATAAAACTCAAACTCAAATGTAAAATTTGGAATCCAGCCAAAATTCTTAGCAAGAATGGGCCAGTAATTGTATTATCCAATTTTGGATGTAATTCGTGACATCAGCTTACAGTATAAAATGTAAGCACACATCATTATATAGAGAACCCTCCTCATTGGTCAAGAGAGAGTGCTTAAAAAGTGTTCTATTGTTAGATCGTACTCATATTATAGTGTTTAATGTATGTTTTAATGTCAGTTTAGATCAGGGTCCCCAAACTACGGCCCGCGGGCCGGATCCGGCCCCCCAGCATCCAAAATCCGGCCCACAGGAAGTCCCAAGTAAAAAAAATATTTTTTTAAAATTTTTTTTTAATTTTTTAATCTTTCCTTTATAATCCATTTTCTACCGCTTGCTACTCTTGGTGTCTCCTAGTTGCTCAGGCAAATCATATTGTCTAAAAATGAATTTTCCCATCGATAACGTGACAATGTTAAATGTTGATGAACATCAAAGTTAATTGATGTTAAATGACAAAACGGATTATAAAGACAATCTATATATGTATATATACACACATATATATATATATATATATATATATATATATATATATATATATATATATATATATATATATATATATATATATATATATATATATATATACTGTATTTGACCCATCACCCTTGATCATCCCCTGGGAGGTGAGGGGAGCAGCGGGCAGCAGCATCAATTCCAACCCTTGATGCTGAGTGCCAAGCAGGGAGGTAATGGGTCCCATTTTATAGTCTTTGGTATGACTCGGCCGGGGTTTGAACTCACGACCTACCGATCTCAGGGCGGACACTCTAACCCAGGGGTCACCAACCTTTTTGAAACCAAGGGCTACTTCTTGGGTACTGATTAATGCGAAGGGCTACCAGTTAGATACACACTTAAATAAATTGCCAGAAGTAGCCAATTTGCTCAATTTACCTTTAACTCTGTTATTATTAATAATTAATGATATTTATCTTTGTGGAAACACTGATCATCTTAATGATTTCTCACAATAAATATATATAGAAACAAATAAATATCAATATGCAACACTTTATTTATATATTTTCTCTAAGTGCACATTTTTCAAATTGAACATTTTCAAATGATCACTTCTAAGACAGTCTTGTGAAATCACAATATTCCATTTTAACTAGCTAGCCACTAACATTTTTTAACAAATCATGAATTACTTTGCACCATGTTTGTACAAATAATAACTCATGTAAAATACAAAAGTAAACTCTCAAATTTTTAAATCATGTCACACTTTGAACTGGACACCAAATCTGTTATCTGTTTCTTTGTCAGTTAGTGGGAAGCCTGGCATTGCATGCTGTTAACTAGTGTGTTGTACTCTGGTGTGTAACTTGACACTGCAACTCTGAGTGAGTCTTGCAGATGTGCATCAGTGAGGCGTGTTCTGTGTTTGTTCTTGATGAAGTTCATGTCAGAAAAGGCTGATTCACAAAGATAAGATTTTTCCTCATTGTTTGCGGAACCTTCTTGATCTTTTGGACATATTTTCACAGCAATCTGGCCTTAAGCTTAATTATGATGAATTTAAAATGTTAAGGATCGGAAATCTAAAGGGAACGTCCTTTCGAATGGAATGCAAAGTGCCTGTTTTGTGGACAGATGGACCAGTTAACATACTTGGTGTTGTTGTCCCAGAAAATCTGGAAGATCTAGGCTCAGTAAATTATGATAATCGACTAAGAAAGCTGGACAAAATTATGCAATTATGGAAAGGGAAATCCCTAACCTTGTATGGTAAAATGTCTATTGCCAACTCGTTAATTATTCCTCAATTTATTTATTAGTTTTTGTCATTACCAGCTCCATCACAAAACTTTTTTAAGATTTATGAGCGGAGGGTCTTCGATTTTGTCTGGAACGGCAAACCAGAAAAGATTAAAAGAAAGGTTTTGTACAAAGAGTATGAATATGGGGGACCTGAAACTTCTCAACCTTGAAGCTATGTGTCTGTCTTTAAAAGCATCAATTGTTCCAAAGATGTATTTAAACATTGAGTGGTACACAAATGTCCTGTTGGACAAAAAACATGTACTGTATCAAAATAAATTGTATCCTTTTTTACAAGTGATCCCCTCCCACAGAGTCTGCTGGGAAACATGGCGGGGTTCATAAAGGAAACAATCCACTCATAGTGGTGGTTTCAATTTTATGTGCCAGAAAAAAGAGACAATATTTTGCAGCAGTTAATATGGATGAACTCTAATATTGTAATAGATGGAAAGCCTTTCTTTTGGAAAAATATGTTTGAAAGAGGAATCATTTTTGTCAATGATATTATCAATGAGAATGGTAAAATTATGAAGTATGATGAATTTAGAGCTATGTATGGTGATGCTTGCTCAAGCTTTTCATTTTATCAACTAACTGGAGTAATTGGGAAAAGATGGAAACAAATAATTAATTATGGAACTACTAAATTATTAGTTTGTAAACCTCTAATAAGAAATTCTAGTTGGCAAAAAGGAACTAAAATAAATAGAAAAATATATAATTTTTATTTAATAAATAAATCTTTGAAGGCTGCCTCATACAACACAAATGGAAAATGGGAGGACTTTTTTGACTGCCCGTTGCCATGGGATGCCATATTCAAACTAATCTATAAAACCACTATCGATGTGCAAAATCGTTATTTTCAAATTAAAATTATTTATAACTTCTTACCCACAGGGAAAATGTTAAAATTATAGAATATGACAGAGTCAGATGATTGCCGATTTTGTTGTCAGGAGCCTGAATCCACCCTGCATTTGTTTTGGTATTGTCATATTGTGTCTTTGTTTTGGGTGGAAGTTGAAAAATGTGTTTAAGGATTGGTTTGTTTATGAAGCTTAATGTGGTTTCTGTTATTTTAGGAGAGTTCATTGACAATCATGATTTAGTCAATTTAATTATAGTACTCGGTAAAATGTTTATTTTTAAGGCCAAAAACAGATATTCACTTAGTATTACTTTCTTTAAAACATGTATTCAGTATTTTCTAACTTTAGAAAGTTACATGGTTGAAAACGATAATGATGCCAAAAAACATTAAAAAAAAAGATGAGAAGTCCTCAAAGGCTTATTTTGAAAGTATAATTATGTTTATAGATTATATGATATCTGTTGTTGTGTTCCCTAATTTGAGTGACCTGGACATAATCTGGACTGTACATAAATGCTTATTTTGAAAATGTAATTTTGTTTATAAATTATATGCAATCTGTTGTGTTCCCTAATTTTTTTCTGTGTACATGAATGAAGGTGTGTGTTGCTGAGTCCGACTTGGACATTATCTGGACTGGGCCTGGTTTAAAAAACCCTTTAAACAAATCTAATTTCATTGACAACCTGGTCTGTTAAAGATAAGGCCCTTTTTTAAAAAATAAAATAAAATAAGATAAATAAATAAAAAACATTTTCTTGGATAAAAAAGAAAGTAAAACAATATAAAAATAATTACATAAAAAATAGTAATTAATGAAAATGTTAGTGGACCAGCAGCCTATACAATCATGTGTGCTTCAGGGACTGTGTCCCTTGCAGATGTGTTGTCTATGTTGTGGGAACCAGAATATTGGTAGTAGAAAGAAATAACCCCTTTTGTGTGAGTGGGTGTGGATGAGTGTGCATGGGGGAGGTTGTTTGGGTTGATGCACTGATTGAAAGTGTATCTTCTGTTTTTTCTATGTAGATTTAATTTTTTTAAAAAAATAAAAAAAAATTAATTTTTATTTTTTTATTTTTTTTTAGAACAGGCCCGCGGGCGACTCATCTGGTCCTTACGGGCGACCTGGTGCCCGCGGGCACCGCATTGGTGACCCCTGCTCTAACCACTAGGCCACTGAGTAGGTAAATAAATCTGAAGGTAAAATATAGTGTAGATATAAATGCAACCAATTGCAGTAAATTTAATCTTTGTTTTTACATTTTTTCTCTCGGGCTTGTGTGGCAACACTGGCTGCCGATAAAAACGTTCCTCTTTTTTTTTCAGTTTCCTCTTTTTTTCTTGATGGTTGCCTGTACTTCTACTGGGTAGAACAAGGAACCTGTTATTAGATTAAGCACATAATTGTGGTCACAGCAGCCACGATATGAAATGTTTGTATTGTTGCATCCATAATGTATAATAATACATATTGTATGTGAAAAATTATATAATGATGTATGTAATATGTAAATATCATTCTATTATTATTTTTTTCTCTCTGTCTCTCCATCTCAACCCAACCTGTCGAGGCAGCTGGCTTCAATTTGTTATGCTAAAATTGATCATTGACAAATCCAGGTTTTCTCAACCCATAAAATATCCCCCACCACTATGAAGCCATGCTTTAAAGTACCAGTAGAATGGAAACACACATTGACTTTACCGTATGCTTAATTGTGTTTCATTGTATCTGTTAAATCATATCCAATTGTATTTCCAATCCGCAAAGTATGTGAAAATACCGTCTAAACATCACAAAATGCCACAATCTCAGACGGCCATTTTAAATATTCCTCTTCCAATGTCTTCGGCAATTTCCGTAGATTCGGGGTTGGATGACGTCACGATGGCAACACTTCTGGGCTGTGACCACATCAGTAGATCAGTCATACTGGAAATGTGCTAAAATTAGAAAGCGATGTGCTATCGTTCACAATCTCTATGTAAGACATGAACACACATTTTTCTTTTTTATATGCATTCTAAGTCGGAAATAAATAGATTAATAAAAAAGTCTGTTCACAATTTAGTCAATTAGGGCTCTCTACTGCGCCCACAAATCCCTCTAAATAACCATCCAAAACCCGCCAACAATATTATATTTACATATCGTGACCTGAATATTGACCAAATATTAGCGATATTGTTATTGTAAGCGCTAAAGCAGACAAACTGTTTTCTAGTGGTGCATTCATAACAGAGATTTAACTACGGTAATAGCTTATGCTACTGTGAGCCGGCCGGTGCTCTGCTGCTGCTGCATCACGTCTCTGCTTGTCAAAGGTATTCTAGATTATAAATCATGCCTCACATCTTGATAATAGGAGGATTTAGCCATAAATCTAGAAGTTGTTCATCTGTGACATTCAATCGGTCGATAGAGTCAAGACACAACAACTGAAGACAGTGTCTGCAAGCAGCAACTTTTCCTTTTAACCCTTTGTCTGGATTATTATTAATTCTTTATGTAAAACGGCATGATATGAACATGCTATCAGTTGTCTTTGCAGTGAGAGCAGACATTGTACAGTAATCGATCATTTTATTATGTTCGTAGTTTGTATTTCTTGTTTAGCATTTCGCAGTAGTGCTACATGATACTTAGTGTTTCACTGAAGCTGCATCTGTTTAGCACACAGCTTCTAAAACTTGTAGCTCACCCTACTTATATTCAGGCTAAAAAATTATAAGGTTCCGATCAAAATTTTTCCCAAAGTAATCGTTGTTGGCTCTCACAAAGTCTGCATGATTAGCATTGTTGTTGGTGGGAATGGGATCTCTGGTTCCCACCTCTACGTCACGGAACACGTGACTGGCTTAGGGATGATGTTCGAAATCGGTTCTCCCGGTTGTTCGATAAGAATTCCGATTCCATGGACTCGAATCGCTTTTGGAGAACCGGTTCCCGTTATCAAGGCCACCATAGTAAAGAAAAGGAGTTGGTTCTTTATTCGAATCCCTGGAAATTAATCCCTTCCCACGTACAGGAAATGCACTTTTTACACTTTTATACTGAAATAAATACACCTACAACTTATTAAATAAAAACATGAAAAAAACTACCAGCAGCGGTAAAGTTTAGATCCATGAAGGAAAGAAGAAAGTGAATGAATGTTTATAACTGAATACATTTACATATGTATGCAAATTTGTTTTCTTTTTTCAATTAAATAAATAAATGATAAATGGGTTATACTTGTATAGCGCTTTTCTACCTTCAAGGTACTCAAAGCGCTTTGACAGTATTTCCACATTCATCCATTCACACACACATTCACACACTGATGGCGGGAGCTGCCATGCAAGGCACTAACCAACAGCCATCAGGAGCAAGGATGAAGTGTCTTGCCCAAGGACACAACGGATGTGACTAGGATGGTAGAAGGTGGGGATTGAACCCCAGTAACCAGCAACCATCCGATTGCTGGCACGGCCACTCTACCAACTTCGCCACGGCATTAAGTAACGTTTATGACAACCTTTTTCCAAAACACAATATAGAATATGAGATATAACAGGATAATGTTTATCTTTTTTTTTTTCAAAACGCTTACAAAAGTGGGACCCCAAAAATTTACTGTGGGACCCCATTTTTATGACTTGATGGGGTCCCTGGGAAACTATTTTGAAAATTCCTAGTGCCAACACTGCTGTCAACAGAGGAGAAAAAATGCTTTATTTAAATAAATATATTATTTATAAAGCAAGTTCGAGTATCATTGGCAAATTTTTACCTAGTCCCGGCCTTGGCGTGCTGCCCGCCTTGGCACGCATATATGTGTCCTCTTTTTGGGATTTCAGAATATGGTCAGCCTAATCAAATCTTAATGAAGGTGTTTGGATGTCTTTTTAAGGGCTTTATAGGCAGAATTGAGCAGCTCCCATTGGCTCCATTGTAAGCAGACTTTTGATCGCATTTATTTAATATTTAGAATGCATTGGAAAAAAAGCTCTTCGTTGTCATGTCTTTCATAATGATTGTGAACTATAGGCAAAATTCCCCCCCAAAAATTGCAATTCCCCTTTAAGGTAAAGCTAAAACTATTAGTTTTCATCTAGTAGCCGACTGGTTTTGCTCCATTGTGGGAGGCATTAGTTTTTCTCTTGTAAAAAAAGGTTGTTTTAGGTGTTGGAGTCCACAGTGATTTCTCACTGCTTCCTATCCGGAACTGAAAGTGACTGGTGTCTGCAGGCGTGTAATTTGTGCCAGATTTGCAATGTAGTGTCCACTGCCTGACTCCACTGCAGACACACATCATGCATGAGCTTTCACCTCCGTTCCCTCCACCCCAGTGAAATATGTGTTTAGCTGTATTTCATCCAAAGTAAAGTGTCTCTATCTATATTGGTTCCTCATTGTTGTAAATGAGCCTGGAAAGCACACACAAGCAAACACACATGCGAAGAGACTAACCTGTCTTCAAAACTGTTGCTAAAAGAGCTACTGTATGTAACACAAACTTAGATTATTAAACACGGAAGATGTACTATAGTGTCAGACATCTTCAGGGGGGATACAATGACTCATCATCCGCTGAGAGTGTATAGAGACAAACATACTGCTGTTTCTTAACAAGAAAACTCAACAGAAATAAGATGTTCATCCAAATCTTTGTTTGGGATTTTCTCTGGGAAAATTTAGTGTTCTTTGTGCATTTTTGTGGGTTTCCTCCCACAGCGCCAAACTGTGATTGTGTACTGTGATGAACTATTGATCAGTGCAGGGCGTGCCCCACCTCAAACCCTAAGTCATCTTGGATAGAGGCGGTTTCTTTTCAGTTATATCAATAATTGAGCATCTTTGCATTTTGTCTGACACTTGAGCATCAGTCAGCCCTTTTCTTTTCTTTTTTAGAAGTTTTTCCAGCCAAGTGAGCATGTTGATTCAGCAGTGATAGCCGCCAATAAAACAAATCATTGCTGATCGTCGACTGGTCAACCTCAAGGAATCAGTGCAACGTAAAGGCAGCATAAAGGGATTTAACACTTCAGTCTGATGTCTCTTCTGCCTAAGACACAAAAGTACTATGAGTCACATGATATTTGATGGTGTCTGGTACTCCTAACCGTAAAAAAAACATGGCATACTGTAAGCTGACCACCTGTATACCACTGAGTTGAGTTTTTATTCTTTAGAATAAAAACTTTTTCAAACTTTTTCTTTTCAAACTTTTTTGAGCCAAGGCACATTTTTTTCATTGAAAAAATGTGGAGGCCCGCCACCAGCAGAAATCATTAAAAAATTAAACTCAGCGGCTGATATTGACAGTAAAAAGTTGTTCTCGCAATTGTTGGATAAGAATTCAAACCATAACCAACAATGCATGTCTATAGCTCTTGTCTCAAAGTACTGTCACATCACGCCGTGACTTATTTTGAGTTTTTTGGTGTTTTCCTGTGTGTAGCATACTTGCCAACCTTGAGACCTTCGAATTCAGGAGATTGGGCGAGGGCGGGGGAGGGTTGAGGTGTGGGAGTGCACGGTTGAGGTGGGCGGGGTTGGAGGGGTGGGGTTGGGTGGGCGGGGTTTGTTGGTAGCGGGGTTGTATATTGTAGCCAGGAAGAGTTAGGGATGCAAGGGATTATATAACAGTGTTAAAGTTGTTTTATACGGCTACCGTCAGTGTAAGCTGTGTGGCTGATGACTAAGTATGCCTTGCTGTCCCCTACATGTGCAAGTAAAAGCTACATACAACTAGTGATGGGATTGGCAGTTCTTTTGACTGTACTGAATCATTAGAATCAGTTCCTTAAATTGATTCGTTCAAATGTTCACTGGATCACCCCCCCTCCCCCCCAAAAAAAATTGGGGGGGGCGTGCGTAATACAGACAGTACAGTGCAGACATTCGCGCACTGCGTAGGGACTCGCGTTAATCTAACAACAACAACAGTTGCAGTAGAAGGGATAATAATAATAATAATAATAATATGAATCAGAATTGATCCCCAAGGAGAAATTTATTTTTGTTACAATAACTGTGTAAATAATAGCCTATGTATGTGTACATACATTAGTTATTATTTTTATTTTAAATCTTCTCAAAACAGCCTGCTTACATTTTACCCCCCGCCCCTTCTTTCTGTCTCCTCTACTAGTCTACTCTCATTTTGTTTTCATGTGGCTTGTTTTCATGGGATCGGCAGTTCTTTTGACTGTACGAATCACTAGAATCAGTGACTGACAACGCCACACTGTGGCCGCAGTTCATTACGTGTACCGAATCTCTTCTGCAGTTCTTTTGACGGTACGGATCACTAGAATCAGTGAGCGACAACGCCACACGGTGGCCAGTTCAGTACGTGTACCGAATCTCTTCTGCAGTTCTTTTGACAGTACGAATCACTAGAATCAGTGACTGACAACGCCACACGGTGGCCAGTTCAGTACGTGTACCGAATCTCTTCTGCAGTTCTTTTGACAGTACGAATCACTAGAATCAGTGACTGACAACGCCACACGGTGGCCAGTTCAGTACGTGTACCGAATCTCTTCTGCAGTTCTTTTGACAGTACGAATCACTAGAATCAGTGACCGACAACGCCACACGGTGGCCAGTTCAGTACGTGTACCGAATCTCTTCTGCAGTTCTTTTGACAGTACGAATCACTAGAATCAGTGACTGACAACGCCACACTGTGGCCAGTTCAGTACGTGTACCGAATCTCTTCTGCAGTTCTTTTGACCGTACGAATCACTAGAATCAGTGACTGACAACGCCACACGGTGGCCAGTTCAGTACGTGTACCGAATCTCTTCTGCAGTTCTTTTGACAGTACGAATCACTAGAATCAGTGACTGACAACGCCACACGGTGGCCAGTTCAGTACGTGTACCGAATCTCTTCTGCAGTTCTTTTGACAGTACGAATCACTAGAATCAGTGACTGACAACGCCACACGGTGGCCAGTTCAGTACGTGTACCGAATCTCTTCTGCAGTTCTTTTGACAGTACGAATCACTAGAATCAGTGACTGACAACGCCACACGGTGGCCAGTTCAGTACGTGTACCGAATCTCTTCTGCAGTTCTTTTGACAGTACGAATCACTAGAATCAGTGACCGACAACGCCACACGGTGGCCAGTTCAGTACGTGTACCGAATCTCTTCTGCAGTTCTTTTGACAGTACGAATCACTAGAATCAGTGACCGACAACGCCACACGGTGGCCAGTTCAGTACGTGTACCGAATCTCTTCTGCAGTTCTTTTGACAGTACGAATCACTAGAATCAGTGACTGACAACGCCACACGGTGGCCAGTTCAGTACGTGTACCGAATATCTTCTGCAGTTCTTTTGACCGTACGAATCACTAGAATCAGTGACTGACAACGCCACACTGTGGCCAGTTCAGTACGTGTACCGAATCTCTTCTGCAGTTCTTTTGACAGTACGAATCACTAGAATCAGTGACTGACAACGCCACACGGTGGCCAGTTCAGTACGTGTACCGAATCTCTTCTGCAGTTCTTTTGACAGTACGAATCACTAGAATCAGTGACTGACAACGCCACACGGTGGCCAGTTCAGTACGTGTACCGAATCTCTTCTGCAGTTCTTTTGACAGTACGAATCACTAGAATCAGTGACTGACAACGCCACACGGTGGCCAGTTCAGTACGTGTACCGAATCTCTTCTGCAGTTCTTTTGACAGTACGAATCACTAGAATCAGTGACCGACAACGCCACACGGTGGCCAGTTCAGTACGTGTACCGAATCTCTTCTGCAGTTCTTTTGACAGTACGAATCACTAGAATCAGTGACTGACAACGCCACACGGTGGCCAGTTCAGTACGTGTACCGAATATCTTCTGCAGTTCTTTTGACCGTACGAATCACTAGAATCAGTGACTGACAACGCCACACTGTGGCCAGTTCAGTACGTGTACCGAATCTCTTCTGCAGTTCTTTTGACAGTACGAATCACTAGAATCAGTGACTGACAACGCCACACTGTGGCCGCAGTTCAGTACGTGTACCGAATCACTTCTGCAGCAGCAGTACAGTTTAATTGCAAATCAGCATTATTATAATGATGATGATAGCTACTAAACAACAACAACAACAACAGTTGCAGTAAAATGGATAATAATAATAATAATAATATGAATCAGAATTGATCCCCAAGGAGAAATTTATTTTTGTTACAATAACTGTGTAAATAATAGCCTATGTATGTGTACATACATTAGTTATTATTTTTATTTTAAATCTTCTCAAAACAGCCTGCCCTACACGTTACCCTCCGCCCCTCCCCCTCGCGTCGCTGCTGCTCAGCCTGCACGGATTTTCTTTAACTTTATGTGTTGAGATAATGGGGACGTGTGTTTGTTTTCATGTGGCTTGAGTCAACATTAGCCGTTAGCTTGGAGAATGAATGGAGAACGGATGCCAATGGCATGGAACATATCCCCGCGACGGGGGGAGAATCACTCGCGGCATTGGGGCAAGCAGAGCAGAGAGCGAGAGCGTTGACGTTCACTGAGTGATTCATGTCGTTAATCCGCGGTGAACGAATCGTTCGCTCAGTCCCTCCCCCCGCCCTCTCATTGGCTGCGTCGTTCGCCGACGTCGAGGGTTCAGTGAGTCACAGAATGCGCCAGTTCCACTCATACCGGCATGGTCGCGGCGGAGCTCAACTGAACTGAGAAAGGAACGAATCAGTTCATGAAGTGATTCGGTTCAGTACATTCACTCAAAAGATTCGTTCTTTCGAACGAATCGTTCGCGAACGACACAACACTACATACAACATGTGGCCGGGCTGGCACGCTGTTTGTAAATGCTATAGAGGACAATTACTGCAGTGCAATAAGGGCACGCCCTTAATTTAGTAATTAGAGTGAAAATAGGATTATATTTGCCCTGGGAGTTTTCTAGGAGAGGCACTGAGATCCATAAGTCTCCTGGGAAAATCGGGGGGGTCGGCAAGTATGCAGCTGAGCCGCATCAGAGTGGTCAAAGAGCCGCATGCGGCTCCGGAGCCGCGGGTTGCCGACCCCTGGTGTAGTGGGTAGAGCGGCCGTGCCAGAAACCTGAGGGTTGCAGGTTCGCTCCCCGCCTCTTACCATCGCTGCCGTTGTGTCCTTGGGCAGGACACTTCACCCTTGCCCCCGGTGCCGCTCACACCGGTGAATGAATGATGAATGAATGAGTTGTAAAAATGAATGTTGGGTTCTCACTTCTCTGTGAAGCGCTTTGAGTGCTTAGAAAAGCGCTATATAAATATAATCCATTATTATTATTAATATCCATCCATCCATCCATTTTCTACCGCTTATTCCCGTTCGGGGTCGCGGGGGGCGCTGGAGCCTATCTCAGCTACAATCGGGCGGAAGGCGGGGTACACCCTAGACAAGTCGCCACCTCATCGCAGTATTATTAATATTATACACATATTATATATTACCTTTTGCACTATATTAATTTATATTACTATGTGTTGTCAACTTTGTACTTTTTTATGTCATTGCTTGAAATAAATAAAAAAATGAAAAAAAATATATATATATTAAGGTGCGGATGTTCTCCCGAAATGTGTTTATCATTCTTGTTTGGTGTGGGTTCACAGTGTGGCGCATATTTGTAATAGTGTTAAAGTTGTTTATACGGACACCCTCAGTGTGACCTGTATGGCTGTTGATCAAGTATGTCTTGCAGTCACTTTCGTGTGTATGCAGAACCCGCGTACAACATGTGACTGGGGTGGCACGCTGTTTGTATGATGAAAAAGCGGACGCTAAAGGCAGTACTATCATGGCACACCCTTAATATTATTGTCACGGCGAAAATCGGGAGAAATTCAGGAGAATGGTTGCCCCGGGAGATTTTCGGGAGGGGCACTGAAATTCGTGAGTCTCCCGGAAAAATCGGGAGGGTTGGCAAGTATGGTGTGTAGTGTTTTAGTTCTTGTCTTGCACTCCTATTTTGTTGGCTTTTCCTGTTTCCTTGGTGTTTTCCTGTAGCAGTTTCATGTCTTCCTTGAGCGCTATTCCCCGCACCTGTTTTGTTTTAGCAATCGAGACTATTTAAGTTGTCGCTATCCTTCTTTGCGGGGACATTGTTGATTGTCATGTCATGTTCGGATGTATTTTGTGGACGCTGTCTGCTCCACACGCTGTAAGTCTTTGCTGTCGTCCAGCATTCTGTTTTTGTTTACTTTGCAACCAGTTCAGTTTTAGTTTTGTTTTGCATAGCCTTCCCTAAGCTTCAATGCCTTTTCTTAGCGACACTCGCCTTTTGTTTATTTTTGGTTTAAGCATTAGATACCTTTTTACCTGCACACTTTCGTCTGCATATTGTAATCACGACAAACCATGTTCCCGACGTTTACAAAGCAATTAGCTACCTGCTGCCATCTACTGATATGGTACAACATGGTTACTCTGCCGCGCTCTAGACAGTACAGACACTCAACAATGGCACATTTGCAGATTATTATTACTGGTTTGCAAAAAATATTTTTAATCCAAATAGGTGAAATTACATAATCTCCTACGGCACACCAGACTGTATCTCACCGCACACTAGTGTGCCGCGGCACAGTGGTTGAAAAACACTGCTTTAGAGCATGTCCCCACAGCAATGTTTGTGTTTAGTTTTTGTTTTGGGTTAAAAAAAACAAAAAACAATGCATCCCCACAGTGTCCTATCAATAGCAAGTCACCTCCAGGTGGAAATGTTTCCTGGGTGAGAATGATTTAATACACTGCCTCACCATAAGTGGCGCTGTAAGCAAGCTACCTGAACCATCGAAACTACAGAAGAATAAACGGCGAATGCGCAAAAAGTTCTGTTGTCCGTGCCGGCCATAAAAAACAAAAAGAAAAGTAATGATGGCAGATGCGTGCAAAAAAAGTCACTATTTTGTTTGGACAAACGACGAGGTGGAATTACTTGTGCGCATCACACTTAATTACAAAACTGTGAAATATCAAGAGAACGTGGACTGTGAGTCTTGAAGATTCTTCATCCACTGATACTCGCCTCATTCTACAGCTTCCTTCGAATGCTTACAGTCACACTAGCGATAGTTTGCCTCTTGGAGTCTTGGAGTGGACTGTACATTTAACAGAAGTGTGCTTCTGGTAGGATTAAAGTTAAAGGTAAAGTACCACTGATAGTTACACACACACTAGATGTGGTGAAATTACCCTCTGCATTTGACCCATCCCCTTGTTCCACCCCCTGGGAGGTGAGGGGAGCAGTGAGCAGCAGCGGTGGCCACGCTCGGAAATCATTTTGGTGATTTAACCCCCAATTCCAACCCTTGATGCTGAGTGCCAAACAGGGAGGTAATGGGTCCCAACCTTTTTTGAGCCGAGGCACATTTTTTTTCATTGAAAATATCCGCAGGCACACCACTAGCAGAAATCATTAAAAAAGGAAACTCAGTTGACAGTAAAACGTCGTTATCAATTCTTGGATATGACTTTAAACCATCACCAACCATGCATCACTATAGCTCTTGTCTCAAAGTAGGTGTACTGTCACGACCTGGCCGATCACGCCCTGACTTATTTTGATTTTTTTTGCTGTTTTCCTGTTTTAGTTCTTGTCTTGCGCTGCTATTTTTGTGGCTTTTCCTGTTTTGTTGGTATTTTCCTGTAGCAGTTTCATGTCTTCTTTTCTGCTTTGTTTTAGCAATCAAGAATATTTCAGTTGTTACTATCCTTCTTTGTGGGGACATTGTTTATTGTCATGTCATGTACGGATGTACATTGTGGACGCCGTCTTTCCTCCACACGCTGTAAGTCTTTGCTGTTGTCCAGTATTCAGTTTTTGTTTACTCTGTAGCCAGTTCAGTTTTAGTTTTGTTCCCTAAGTTTCAATGCCTTTTCTTAGGGGCACTCACCTTTTGTTTATTTTTGGTTTTAGCATTAGATACCTTTTCACCTGCATGCTGCCTCCCACTGCCGTCTGCATATTGTGATCACGACAAACCATGTTCCCGACATCTACAAAGCCCCACCCCCCCTCCACACTCCTGATTGTAAATAATGTAAATAATTCAATGTGATTATCTTGTGTGATGACTGTATTATGATGATAGTATATATGATAGTATATATCTGTATCATGAATCAATTTAAGTGGACCCCGACTTAAACAAGTTGAAAAACTTATTCGGGTGTTACCATTTAGTGGTCAATTGTACGGAATATGTACTTCACTGTGCAACCTACTAATAAAAGTCTCAATCAATCAATCAAAATTAGCTACCGGCTGCCACCTACTGATATGGAAGAGTATAACATTGTTACTCTGCCAAGATCTAGACAGCACCGACACTCAACAAGGGCAAATTATTTCCAGACTATAATTACTGGTTTGCAAAAAATATTTTTAACCCAAATAGGTGAAATTACATAATCTCCCACGGCACACAGTGTGCCGCGGCACAGTGGTTGAAAAATACTGTTCTAGCGGCTTCCTTCACCCTATTGAAATGACAATCCCGGAGTTTTCAGACCTTCCCACTCTGGAGCCAGTTTTCAAAAACTTTAATTTCAGACCACCAAAAACGCCATGTGCATAAATGGCTAAAACGATGCATATCTTCACCGTTTCCACCTAAAAAGGGTTCTGTGGAGACATTCCCTTAGAGTAGGTCTTTAAAACTGAAATGTACATGAGCTTATTTAAAAAATAAAAAATTGTTTTTTTTAGAAATGTCTAACAACCGATTCTACTCCCAAGTATATACAGTAGCAATATGGGGGTGGAAAAGAATGCAATAACCAGCTGTCTTGGCTATACTATGCCATGATGTAAGAGTGTCAGCAGCAGGGGAAAACTGGATGAGAGTGAGTCAGCTAAGTCAACACCCATGGCTCCTCTGCAATGCTACAACAATGCAATAACTGTTACTCAATACCAGCAAACGGACTGAGCACTTCGATCCAACTGCCAACTATTTGTGGGAACAAGAAGGGAGACCGATAGGATGTCATTTTGAAAGTAAGAGAACATTTTCCTCTTTGTTCTATGGCTCCGACAGATCATCAATAAGGACTCAGTGGGTGGCAAACCCAGGAGGCTGCGGCCTCGTCACTGGGGATTAATGGATGTACTGCCTTTCGATGAGCTCGATAACAATTCACAGTTTTACAAAAGACAGCGTATTAGAACTTGCCTTCCGTTCAAAGTAAACTATTCAGACCAGGGGTCTTCAATGTTTTCTCGGTCAAACCCCGCAAACAGATGGAGAGCTGGAGCGGGGACCCCCAACTTGTATATCTTGTACACAGTAACATTGTGGTCTAAACTGGTCCTAAGGCTACCTTGTTAACTTGTAGTTTCTTAGGTAGAAGGTAGTATTACCTTTCTTGTGCTTGTGTTTTTTTTCCTTGATCCAAACACTAAAACGTAAACTAGCTGCTAGCTGAGAATGGGCTCTCGGCCAATCACGGGGAACATGACAGAGCCTCATTATTGGTACAGCAAGTAAATATTAACTGGTAAATAAAGGTTAAATAAACTCTTGTAAGAGCTCCTGTGTGTCGCTGAATGTGTGCATTGCTGATTGAAAGACCTCGTCGGCCTCCATTAATCAATGTTAATATGTATTTAAATACATTTACATTTGTGTGGAAAAAAATGTCAAATTTACCAAATAATTTCATGAACCCCTGCAGTCGTGAACATTTTCTAGTGGTCCTGGTAGGTCTGCACGATTTTGGGAAGAAAAACCTAATTGTGATTTTTCCCTCTAAAATTGTGAATGCAATTCGATTTTTATATTTAATACATAAAAATGCATACAACTGCGAGAATAGCAAGTGATGGAAGACATGTTACTTTTAGATTGTCGATCAACTCATTCTTTTCTCTGGGTGCCACATATTAAAACAACATGCAATAATTGACTTTATAAAATATTTGACTTTATGCAGACAGACTCAGAGCTTGTGTTTACATCATGCTCTTAAACTGATGAAACAACCGATAAAAACTATACAGTGTTTTTAATGTAATGCATTCATAATATATAATATTAATGCAGGTAACCATTTAAAAGGATATACAACTTTTTTTCTCATTACTGTAGAATTATTTACCATAGTACAGTAATTTGAAGGTAAATAACTTTGGCATACTAAATAAACAAACAAAAAATAAAATGGACTCTCATTTTCTGTGAGCAACAAATTAATGTAAATGAATATTGAAAAGCTTAAAGTGCTTTTTCAAAAATTAAACCAGAAGCTTGTGGATGGCTACCAAAAGTGCCTTATTGCAGTGAAACTTGCCAAAAGACATGTAACCAAATATTAACATTGCTGTATGTATACTTTTGACCCAACAGATTTGGTCACATTTTCAGTAGACCCAGAATAAATTCACAAAAGAACCAAACTTCATCAATGTTTTTTGTGACCAACAAGTATGTGCTCCAATCACTCTATCACAAAAAAATAGGAGTTGTAGAAATTATTGAAAACTCAAGACAGCCATGACATTATGTTCTTTACAAGTATATGTAAACTTTTGACCACGACTGTATGTGCACGAGAGAGAATATGTGTCTGAATTGAACCTGTTGTTACCACAGGATTGACAATAAAAGTTGAAAAGAGTGTCGTACTATGACTTCTGGGCGCAACAACAACACAATAAGCTCAAAAACACACATTCTGTAATTATTTTTTAGAGTGGATCAATGAAATGAAATTAAATTAAATTAAATTAAATACGTTTATTTCGGTCATATAATCAACCATTAACCATTTTGTGTGACAGTACAGTACAGATTATACATATATAACAATCATACACATTTACACACAAAAAGAAAAGAAAAGAAAAAGCATGACCAAAAAAGGAATAGGCTGAAGCCAAGGCTTATATTTGCCTATCCTATACCTTCACTGAAAATAAGATTACCTGGAACATCAACATTAAAAAGAAAAAAAAAATCAATGGGATGAAAGTAATCGTTGCTATATTTTATCATTTTCAATTATTTCACCTTTCAATGTTTTCTTAAACCTTAACAAAGAAGTACATGTCTTCAACTCATCACTGAGCTTGTTCCACCATTTAACTCCTAAAACTGAAATACATTTGTATTTTGTATTCGTTCTTGCTTTACATATTTCAAAAACCAATATCCCCCGTAAATTATAGTTTTCTCCTCTTAATTGAAATAACCTAAGAATACAAGCTGGAAGGCTGTTGTTCTTTACTCGAAACATAATTTCCATTGTTATTAAAAACACAATATCTGAAAATTTTAACACATTAGAACTTATAAATAATGGATTGGTATGTTCATAGTAGCACGCTTTGTGTATTATTCTAATGACCCTTTTTTGAAGTTTAATTTTTGGGTCTACGTTTGTTTTATAAACATTTCCCCAAACTTCAACACAATATGTTAAATATGGAAAAATAAAAGAATAATATAACATATGCAAACATTTCTTATTCAGCATGTGTTTTACTTTATAAAGAATAGCAATGGATTTGGATATTTTTTCCTTTATATATTCAATATGCGGTTTCCAACATAATTTATGATCAATTATTATTCCCAAGAATTTAGTTTCATATACTCCATCAATTTCTACTTTATTTAATTTTAATTTTGCTTCACAGTTAGTCCTTGCACCACTAAACACCATAAACTTAGTTTTCTTATCATTTAATGATAACTTATTAATATCAAACCATTTTTTTAGCTGAATCAACTCCACCTCTATGATCCTCAACACTTCCTTCAAGTCTTCTCCTGAACAATATACATTTGTATCATCTGCAAACATAATACATTTCAATTTATTAGACACTGAACAAATATCATTTAAATATAGTATAAATAACTTAGGTCCCAATACCGAGCCTTGTGGAACCCCACAAGTTACTCTTCTTGGCTGTGATTTAGTCTTATTAATTTCCACATATTGAGATCTATTACTTAAATAACTGCTTAACCACTGTTGTGAAACACCTCTTATGCCATAGTTTTCCAATTTTTGCAGAAGTAAGGAATGATCGATTGTGTCAAAAGCTTTACATAAGTCAATAAATACTCCAACGGTGTGTTGTTTCTTTTCTATTGCTGTAGCTACACAAAGTCCATCACTGCTAGGGATGTAGATCGATTACTCCTGAACCCATACTGCTGATCATTCAGTAACTCATGTTTGTCAATGAACTGATCAAGTCTATTTACAAATAATTTCTCAATAATTTTTGCAAATTGAGGTAGTAGAGACACAGGTCTATAATTTGAGACCATGTGTTTATCACCATTTTTATAAATTGGAATAACTTTAGCAATTTTCATTTTGTCAGGAAAAGTTCCAGTTGATAAAGATTTATTACATATATAAGTAAATGGCTTCAGGACACAATCCACCACTTCTTTAACAAGTGACATATCCACGTTGTTACCATCGACAGATTTTTTGTTTTTAAACTTTCTGACCACTTCTAACACATCACTTTCACAAACTCCACCAAGAAATATTGAATTTTTGATGTCAGATACACGCTTTAACTTTTTCTCATCATTCATAGTAAAATGTATATTTTTTGCCAAATTTGGGCCAACATTCACAAAAAACTTATTGAATTCCTCAGCTATTTCTTCTATATTTTCAATAATTGAGTTGTCATCTTTTACCAGATAAGCTGTAAAATCATTTTTGCTAGATTTTTTAATCATTGTATTAAGCACATTCCAGGTTTCAATGATATTATATTATGTTTATGCAGCAATTGTTCATAATAGTTTTTTTGTAGCAGCCTCATGATACATGTCAATCTGTTTTTATACTTTTTATATTTGTCCCCATTTTCTGTTGTTCGATGCTTAATACATTCCTTGTAAAGCCTTTTTTTTTTACAGGCTTTTACTAAACCCCCTGTTATCCATGGTTTCTCCCTCTTTTTAGTATTTTGCTTATATTCTCTCAATGGACAATGACGGTCATAAAGTGTCAGAAATATATCCAGGAATGTATCGTATGCTTCATTAGTGTCCTCCACAAAAACATTTTGCCAATCCTGATTTAAAAGATCAGCCTTGAATGCCTTAACTGCTTCTGGTGATTTTATTCTACCAAAGTTATTTATTTGTCTTTTTGTTTGTAAGTTTTGCTCCTTGTTCATTTGGATCACTGTAAAGACAGGCAAGTAATCACTTACATCAGTCACTAAGAGTCCACTTTTTCTATTCCCATCAAATACATTTATAAAAATATTGTCAATCAGTGTTAAGCTGTCCTTTGTTATTCTGCTAGGTTTTACAATTAGTGGAAAGAAACTCAAGCTAAACATAAGATTAACAAAATCAGTGGTTTTCATGTGATCATTAAATTTCATCAAATCAATGTTGAAGTCACCACAAATCAAGATCACCTTATCATTATGTCTTTTATATAACTCAAACATTTTCTTATTAAATTGATCAATGCATGATCCTGGAGTTCTATAAATACAACTAATTAATATGTTTTTGGCTCTTTCAACACTGATTTCAATAGTTACACATTCCATCAGATTGTCAATAGCAGTTGTCATGTCAGCAATCAGCCTACATTTGAGAGAGGACATCACAAACAATACAACACCTCCTCCCCTTTTGTTCATCCTGTTTTGCCAAAACATTTCATATCCCTCTAATCCATCCAGTAATTCCTTACTATCACTCAACCAAGTCTCTGAAATTGCTATTATGGTAAACCTTTGCTGTATTTGTTTAAGATACTCTTTAATTTTGGAAAAGTTACTGTAAAGACTCCTGCTGTTGAAATGAATCACAGAAAAGCCTTCCATTTTAACATTTGAATTAAACTGTTCGTCAGTATAATACTCACAGTCCACATTAGAGTCCTGATAGAAGTGAATATCTGGGTCAATGTTATTTTCTAACTCATAGCATTTATGATCATGATAGTCAAAAGACTTGAATTTTGTGCAGCTCATTTGTTCTTCCATCATGTTGGTTGTCCACACTGTTTCTCTGCACACAGTAAACAAGGAACATTTCCCCACTATTCCACTTGTTTATCATCATCATCTTTTTCATTGATATTGTTCAAGTTCCTTCAAGTCTCTGACCACTAATACCCTTGCTTGTTCTGGTGGACCATTCAATCTAATCATTACTTTACAGTTCCTTGTCCATGTGTCCTGGATTCGCTTTCCCTTTTTCAAGATCCTGACTTGTTTTGCAATTTCTGCGTTTCTCTTTGTGAGATGCTCATTTACATACACTCCTGTGCCTTTCAAATTTTTTCCCAGCTTAAGCATTTCAATTTTATGTTTTCTACTCACAAAACGGATGATGATGTTGGATCTGTTGTTTTGTTTCAGTGGAATGGTGTGGCATGCAGCTATACTTGAACTGCATACAGGAATTCCTTTGTTATTGAAGAATTTGATGACTTGCTCTCCTCTCTGAGCTGCCACCTTACCGTGGTAGAGGAGTTTGCGTGTCCCAATGATCCTAGGAGCTATGTTGTCCGGGGGCTTTATGCCCCCTGGTAGGGTCTCCCAAGACAAACTGGTCCTAGGTGAGGGATCAGACAAAGAGCAGCTCGAAGACCTCAATGAAAAATAAAACCTATGGACCCAGATTTCCCTCGCCCGGACGCGGGTCACCGGGGCCCCCCTCTGGAGCCAGGCCCGGAGGTGGGGCACGATGGCGAGCGCCTGGTGGCTGGGCCTGTCCCCATGGGGCCCGGCCGGGCACAGCCCAAAGAGGCAACGTGGGTTCCCCCTCCAATGGGCTCACCACCCATAGCAGGGGTCATAGAGGTCGGGTGCGATGTGAGCTGGGCGGCAGCCGAAGGCAGGGCACTTGGCGGTCCGATCCTCGGCTACAGAAGCTAGCTCTTGGGACGTGGAACGTCACCCCGCTGGGGGGGAAGGAGCCTGAGCTAGTGCGCGAGGTGGAGAAGTTCCGACTAGACATAGCCGGACTCACTTCGACGCACAGCAAGGGCTCTGGAACCAGTTCTCTCGAGAGGGGCTGGACTCTCTTCTACTCTGGCGTTGGCCGCAGTGAGAGGCGACGGGCTGGGGTGGCAATTCTTGTTGCCCCCCGGCTCAGAGCCTGCATGTTGGAGTTCAACCCGGTGGACGAGAGGGTAGCTTCCCTCCGCCTTCGGGTGGGGGAACGGGTCCTGACTGTGGTTTGCGCTTACGCGCCAAACCGCAGCTCAGAGTACCCACCCTTTTTGGATTCACTCGAGGGAGTACTTGAGAGTGCTCCCCCGGGTGATTCCCTCGTTCTACTGGGGGACTTCAACGCTCATGTTGGCAGCGACAGTAAAACCTGGAGAGGCGTGATTGGGAAGAATGGCTGCCCGGATCTGAACCCGAGCGGTGTTTTGTTATTGGACTTTTGTGCCCGTCACAGATTGTCCATAACAAACACCATGTTCAAACATAAGGGTGTCCATATGTGCACTTGGCACCAGGACACCCTAGGCCGCAGTCCCATGATCGACTTTGTAGTTGTGTCGTCAGATTTGCGGCCTCATGTTTTGAACACTCGGGTGAAGAGAGGGGCGGAGCTTTCTACCGATCACCACCTGGTGGTGAGTTGGCTGCGATGGTGGGGGAGGATGCCGGACAGACCTGGCAGGCCCAAACGCATTGTGAGGGTTTGCTGGGAACGTCTGGCAGAGTCTCCTGTCAGAGAGAGTTTCAATTCCCACCTCCGGAAGAATTTTGAACATGTCACGAGGGAGGTGCTGGACATTGAGTCTGAATGGACCATGTTCCGCACCTCTATTGTAGAGGCGGCTGATTGGAGCTGTGGCCGCAAGGTAGTTGGTGCCTGTCGTGGCGGTAATCCTAGAACCCGTTGGTGGACACCGGCGGTGAGGGATGCCGTCAAGCTGAAGAAGGAGTCCTATCGGGTTCTTTTGGCTCATAGGACTCCTGAGGCAGCGGTCAGGTACCGACAGGCCAAGCGGTGTGCGGCTTCGGCGGTCGTAGAGGCAAAAACTCGGACATGGGAGGAGTCCGGGGAAGCCATGGAAAACGACTTCCGGACGGCTTCGAAGCGATTCTGGACCACCATCCGCTGCCTCAGGAAGGGGAAGCAGTGCACTATCAACACTGTGTATGGTGAGGATGGTGTTCTGCTGACCTCGACTGCGGATGTTGTGGATCGGTGGAGGGAATACTTCGAAGACCTCCTCAATCCCACCAACACGTCTTCCTAGGAGGAAGCAGTGCCTGGGGAATCTGTGGTGGGCTCTCCTATTTCTGGGGCTGAGGTTGCTGAGGTAGTTAAAAAGCTCCTCGGTGGCAAGGCCCCGGGGGTGGATGAGGTCCGCCCGGAGTTCCTTAAGGCTCTGGATGCTGTGGGGCTGTCTTGGTTGACAAGACTCTGCAGCATCGCGTGGACATCGGGGGCGGTACCTCTGGATTGGCAGACCGGGGTGGTGGTTCCTCTCTTTAAGAAGGGGAACCAGAGGGTGTGTTCTAACTATCGTGGGATCACACTCCTCAGCCTTCCCGGTAAGGTCTATTCAGGTGTGCTGGAGTGGAGGCTACGCCGGATAGTCGAACCTCGGATTCAGGAGGAACAGTGTGGTTTTCGTCCTGGTCGTGGAACTGTGGACCAGCTCTATACTCTCGGCAGGGTCCTTGAGGGTGCATGGGAGTTTGCCCAACCAGTCTACATGTGTTTTGTGGACTTGGAGAAGGCATTCGACCGTGTCCCTCGGGAAGTCCTGTGGGGAGTGCTCAGAGAGTATGGGGTATCGGACTGTCTGATTGTGGCGGTCCGCTCCCTGTATGATCAGTGCCAGAGTTTGGTCCGCATTGCCGGCAGTAAGTCGGACACGTTTCCAGTGAGAGTTGGACTCCGCCAAGGCTGCCCTTTGTCACCGATTCTGTTCATAACTTTTATGGACAGAATTTCTAGGCGCAGTCAAGGCGTTGAGGGGATCTGGTTTGGTAGCTGCAGGATTAAGTCTCTGCTTTTTGCAGATGATGTGGCCCTGATGGCTTCATCTGGCCAGGATCTTCAGCTCTCGCTGGATTGGTTCGCAGCTGAGTGTGAAGCAACTGGGATGAAAATCAGCACCTCCAAGTCCGAATCCATGGTTCTCGCCCGGAAAAGGGTGGAGTGCCATCTCCGGGTTGCGGAGGAGACCCTGCCCCAAGTGGAGGAGTTCAAGTACCTCGGAGTCTTGTTCACGAGTGAGGGAAGAGTGGATCGTGAGATCGACAGGCGGATCGGTGCGGCGTCTTCAGTAATGCGGACGCTGTATCGATCCGTTGTGGTGAAGAAGGAGCTGAGCCGGAAGGCAAAGCTCTCAATTTACCGGTCGATCTACGTTCCCATCCTCACCTATGGTCATGAGCTTTGGGTTATGACCGAAAGGACAGGATCACGGGTACAAACGGCCGAAATGAGTTTCCTCCGCCGGGTGGCGGGGCTCTCCCTTAGAGATAGGGTGAGAAGCTCTGCCATCCGGGGGGAGCTCAAAGTAAAGCCGCTGCTCCTCCACATCGAGAGGAGCCAGATGAGGTGGTTCGGGCATCTGGTCAGGATGCCACCCGAACGCCTCCCTAGGGAGGTGTTTAAGGCACGTCCGACCGGTAGGAGGCCACGGGGAAGACCCAGGACACGTTGGGAAGACTATGTCTCCCGGCTGGTCTGGGAACGCCTCGGGATCCCCCGGGAGGAGCTGGACGAAGTGGCTGGGGAGAGGAAAGTCTGGGCTTCCCTGCTTAAGCTGCTGCCCCCGCGACCCGACCTCGGATAAGCGGAAGAAGATGGATGGATGGATGGATGGATGACTTGCTGCTCAAGCGTGTGCAGTTCACCTCTTGGTGCACCTTCTCCCTCCTTGTCACCTGCTGTGATCCTTGCATAGGAGCTGTGGCTTGTCTCAAGCCCAGAAATCACCAGGTCATCCATCCTCGAGTACTGCTCTAGATCGTCCACTCTTCTTTCAAGTTCTTCAATCTTCTTGTCTTTGTCTTTGATAATTGCCTTCAGCTGCTTAATTTCATCAATTAAGTCCAGAAGGCCCGTTTGCTGTTTTGCTACTTTGCTCAGTTCCTCTGACATGAAATTCAGAGAATTTTTCACCTCCTCCATTTCTTCTGCTAACTTCTTAGTCGCCATTGTTTAGTGAGGAAAAGTACTTTTAGAATCCAGTTGATCTTTCAAAATACTTTCTGATTCCAGGCAATCCAGTATTGATGGTGTGTCAGTGCATTGAAGCACATGTCTTCAAAAAGTCTCCAACAAGTCCAAAATCACAAAAATGATCCAGCAGTTTGATGTTTATCTTCCTTATAAACATGAAGATGTTGCTCTGCTGGATGGATGTGAACTTATTTTCAAGCTTTTTCATGAACTGTTGGAGCTGTGTCACCCAGTGCATCTAGCCGGCAGCCATCTTGAATTTAAGTCTTAAGATATTAAGTACACAGTATAAGTTTTCATGCAAATGTTTAATCACTGTTGTCTTATTTCATACAATAATTGGTGCATTTAAAGCACAAAGAACCAAACTTCATCAATGTTTTTTGTGACCAACAAGTATGTGCTCCAATCCCTCTATCACAAAAAAATAGGAGTTGCAGAAATTATTGGAAACTCAAGACAGCCATGACATTATGTTCTTTACAAGTGTATGTCAACTTTTGACCACGACTGTAAGTCTGTTTCTCACACTTCTCATTCTCCGTCAATGATCTTTCAAGCACGGTATATTTACAAACATTTGTGAACTATGAACATGATCATGCAGATTAACACTAGCATGTCGTTGACTTACAATAGTTATTTAACAGTTTTAATTACACGATAGCTCTCTCTTGTCCCATGTCCCGAACAACCGAATAGCGTTGCAAATAATAATAGTGTCCTCTGCCGCGACTTGTTCAGAAGTTGCAGTTTATTTTCACAAAGGTATTTTCCTCTGGTTTATAAGTAAAACATCCATTAAAAGTCAACTAATGATTCTAAATGATTAGTTCCAGTGTAGACAAAGATGTCGATATTGTGGTTGTCGTCTATTGTCACTCTTCACAAGAAGCAAATACAGTTTCAGACAATGACAGCTGCAGATTCTCCTTCTGGGGACACCGCCCCTTAGTGTTTTGGAAGCGAATAACAAGTCTGGAGCCACCCCCCCACGGAAGAACTAAAATCAAACAAAACGCCATCTGTGGGGACGCAAGCTGCGTGACACCAGGCTTTACTGGCTTGTCGCGAGTAGGGAGGCTGTCTGTGCTTCCTCTGCGTGTGTGTGTGTGTGCGTGCGTGTGTGTGCGCGTGTGTGTGTGTGTGTGTGTGTGTGTGTGTGTAAGCTCTATGCCCACGGAAACAACAATTGTGAATGACTTAAAAGATTGCTTAATGTGTACAGTTAATTCTACTGTTAAATGAACGTGTTCAGGTGCTGAGAGCCATGTACACAGTAAGACGTCTTTCTTCCTGTTTGAAGCAAGAGACGAAGAAACGCATGTCTCAACAATTCTGATTGGCAAACATGTCTGTCACTCAAATGCCGGTGACGGCGAGGAGAAAAAAACTCAGCCTCATGTGTTTATTTATCGCAATGTTGATTAATCGTGCAGCCCTAGGTCCTGATCCCCCGTTGAAGACCTCTGATCTACAAGTAAAACTGTCACATTTAATGCAAACTGAATTAGATGTTAAGAGCCTTTACAGCGGAACTTCTACATTTGAAGTTCTCTGAAGTCCTTCAATTTAAAAAAAAAGGAGGTTAAAGGCCTACTGAAATGAAATTGTTTTATTTAAACGGGAATAGCAGATCCATTCTATGTGTCATACTTGATCATTTTGCGATATTGCAATATTTTTGCTGAAATGATTTAGTATAGAACAACGTCGATAAAGTTCGCAACTTTTGGTCTCTGATAAAAAAAAACCTTGCCCCTACCGGAAGTAGCGTGACGTTGTCAGTTATTCACTCCCTCATATTTTCCTATTGTTTTCAACGCAGCTAGAGCTATTCGGACCATTACCCCATTAATTTGAGCGAGGATGAAAGATTCATGGACAAGGAACGTTAGAGTGACGGACTAGAATACAGTGAAATACGTATTTTTTTTCGCTCTGACCGTAACTTAAGTACAAGCTGGCTCATTGTATTCCACACTCTCTCCTTTTTTTATTGTGGATCACGGATTTGTATTTTAAACCACCTCGGATACTATATCCTCTTGAAAATGAGAGTCGAGAACGCGAAATGGACATTCAGTGCCTTTTATCTCCACGACAATACATTTCGGCGAAACGCTTTAGCTACGAGCTAACGTGATAGCATCGTGCTTTAACTGCATATAGAAACAAAAAAAATAAACCGCTGACTGGAGGGATAGATAGAAAATCAACAATACTATTAAACCGTGGACATGTAAATACACGGTTAATGCTTTCCAGGCTGGCGAAGGTTAACAATGCTGTGCTAACGACGCCATTGAAGCCTACTTAGCAACCGGACCGCACAGAGCTATGCTAAAAACATTAGCTCTCCACCTACGCCAGCCAGCCTTCATCTGCTCATCAACACCCGTGCTCACCTGCGTTCCAGCGATCGGCGGAAGGACGAAGGACTTCACCCGATGCGTTTGGCGGCCCGGAGACGTAGGAAGTCAAGGTGAGGTCGCCGGCTAGCGAGTCTGCTCTCCAACAAAGTCCTCCTAGTTGTGTTGCTGTAGTCCGCTGCTAATACACCGATCCCACCTACAACTGTCTTCTTTGCAGCCTTCATTGTTCATTAAACAAATTGCAAAAGATGTCCAGAATACTGTGGAATTATGAAATGAAAACAGAGCTTTTTGTATAGGATTCTACGGGGTACCATAACTTCCGTTTAACTGACTACGTCACGCGCATACGTCATCATACCGCGACGTTTCAGCCGGATATTTCCCGGGAAATTTTAAATGTCACTTTATAAGTTAACCCGGCCGTATTGGCATGTGTTGCAATGTTAAGATTTCATCATTGATATATAAACTATCAGACTGCGTGGTCGGTAGTAGTGGGTTTCAGTAGGCCTTTAAGCATAATACATTTGCATATTTTTATACATTTTGTCCACTAGCGACGCTGAGATCATTATTCATGCGTTCGTTACGTCTCGTCTCGATTACTGTAACATATTATTTTCGGGTCTCCCTATGTCTAGCATTAAAAGATTACAGTTGGTACAAAATGCGGCTGCTAGACTTGACAAGAACAAGAAAGTTTGATCATATTACGCCTATACTGGCTCACCTGCACTGGCTTCCTGTGCACTTAAGATGTGACTTTAAGGTTTTACTACTTACGTATAAAATACTACACGGTCTAGCTGCAGCCTATCTTGCCGATTGTATTGTACCATATGTCCCGGCAAGAAATCTGCGTTCAAAAAACTCCGGCTTATTAGTGATTCCCAGAGCCCAAAAAAATTCTGCGGGCTATAGCGCGTTTTCTATTCGGGCTCCAGTACTATGGAATGCCCTCCCGGTAACAGTTAGAGATGCTACCTCAGTAGAAGCATTTAAGTCCCATCTTAAAACTCATTTGTATACTCTAGCCTTTAAATAGACCCCCTTTTTAGACCAGTTGATCTGCCGTTTCTTTTCTTTTCTCATCTGCCCTCCTCTCCCTTGTGGAGGGGGAGTTGCACAGGTCCTGTGGCCATGGATGAAGTGCTGGCTGTCCAGAGTCGGGACCCGGGGTGGACCGCTAGCCTGCGCATCGGTTGGGGACATCTCTGCGCTGCTGACCCGTCTCCGCTCGGGACGGTTTCCTGCTGGCTCTACTATGGACTGTACTTTCGCTGATGTGTTGGATCCACTGTGGACTGGACTTTCACAATATTATGTCAGACCCACTCGACAACCATTGCTTTCGGTCTCCCCTAGAGGGGGGGGGGGTTTACCTACATATGCGGTCCTCTCCAAGGTTTCTCATAGTCATTCACATCGACGTCCCACTGGGGTGAGTTTTTCCTTGCCCGTATGTGGGCTCTGTACCAAGGATGTCGTTGTGGCTTGTGCAGCCCTTTAAGACACTTGTAATTTAGGGCTATATAAATAAACATTGATTGATTGATTGATTGATATCTTGCCAGGGCACCACATACTCTGGAAAGACTTCAGTAAATCTTTTGAGACCTGAGCTAAGGCCCCTTCTACACTAAGCCGGATAAGGTTATCCAGGGTAATCCCACCTAACCTTATTCGTTTAAGACCCCCTCACTCGCTCCGTCCGCCAGCGGAACGCGACCTAGTACGCATGCGGGGAAAAAATGCGTGCGTCATATAGTCACCTCTGACCTGGAAGTGTATTCTTACCCTGTGTTTCAATGTAGACTATTGCCACATTTCTTTTAACAGTAAACCTTGCTTGCCTCACCATCAGCAGCTCTTAGACTATTGTAGTGAATCACACCTGAGCCATCATACATGAATCATATCTCTAATGGACGTGTGAAAGTAAATAATGTGCTAAAGAACATTTTACAACAACCAACAACAGGACACTGTGCTTGTAGGCTGAAGTTGGCGGTCGTACTTGACGGCCGCAACCACTTCATGGCTTCACATTAGTTATGGAGTACAAAACTAGACGTTGAGTAATCACTCAACATACATCGCGGACAATAACTGACAGTCTGCTTTGCCAGTCCAAATGCATTCGCTATTTTTTCTAGTCTTCCCTTGTCCAAGGGAGCCTGCATTTCCGTTGTCTCTCCTTCGACAAATGGAAAAAGTTTTCCTCTAAGTAGAATCACAGCTGACCTGGACATTCGAAAGTTCTCTTGCCGTTCCTCTGACACAACACACTCGGTGACAAACATATCCCACCAGGCTGCCGTTCTTCTAGGGCTTATCCAAAACTGTCGCTCAACATTGCTATGTTGCCGTCAGAGATGTGTTGTATCCGAAATAGCTGCCATCGCCCGTTTCCTTCTCTTAAGGTATTGATGTGTGATTTCCAAAAGCGCCTGTACATGTACAAGAAGGAGAAACACGGGCATGTCTGGATGACTCGCCTCCATATTTTCAGTGGTTGCCGCCGAGTTACAGAACGGGTTGTTATGAAGCTGGCTGTGGCGCGTTCTTTCTGATGTCACTTTGGGGATGGCGTGGTGAAGTTGGGAGAGTGGCCGTGCTAGCAACCTGAGGGTTTCTGGTTCGATCCCCACCTTCTACCAACCTAGTCACAAGCGTACATTTTTGTGCAAGCGTATAGCGTCTGTTTTTCTGTGCTTGAGAAGCCTTCTCAGCAAAACCTGACCAATCACAGCTTTGTGGTCCGCATTAGGAATTTTTGTGAGGTGCGCGTCAAGGTCCGCGAGAAGGTTCACAGAGGGAGGAGCAAGGCGGCGACACCTAGGCTAGTGCGTGACACTGCCGAATAATGAAGCCTGAAGGTGCTATTCTCCCCTCCGCTTTTACCCGCGTGTCAGCCTTTTTTCTGGTGCCAACACCTCCATATGCCATAGTTGCCAACCCTCCCGAATTTTCCGGGAGACTCTCGAATTTCAGTGCCTCTCCCGAAAATCTCCCGGAATAACTATTCTCCCGAATTTCTCTTGATTTCCAGCCGGACTTAAGGCACGCCCCCTCCAGGTCCTTAATGAGGACAGCCTGTCGTCACGTCCGCTTGGCCAACCAAAAAGTAACCACAGAAAACCTTTATTTATAACATTCAACATTCACATACAATCAAAAAAAAAATTATAATATTCAAAACAAGTACAGAAACAGTACAAAACAGCGCCAGGGGCTTTGTAAACTCAATAAAGCAACTAAAGAAGAATGCAAAATATATGGCAAGTGTGGGAGTCAGTTCTGAAGTATGAAGTAAAGAGATGTAACTTCGTCACCTCGTCTGGTTATTGACTCCAACCCAGAATATTACACTGCCCATACCTACGCTCCTTCAAAGGCTGTGCTACTGGCTGCAAAGCATTGCACTTTCAAATACAACAATGAGTAGAGAGGAGTGTTATGTGTGTATATTTGTAAATAAATGAACACTGAAATTCAAGTATTTATTTTATTTATATGTATATATATAATAAAATACCATCCATCCATCCATCCATCTTCTTCCGCTTATCCGAGGTCGGGTCGCGGGGGCAGCAGCCTAAGCAGGGAAACCCAGACTTCCCTCTCCCCAGTCACTTCGTCCAGCTCTTCCCGGGGGATCCTGAGGCGTTCCCAGGCCAGCCGGGAGACATAGTCTTCCCAACGTGTCCTGGGTCTTCCCCGTGGCCTCCTACCGGTCGGACGTGCCCTAAACACCTCCCTAGGGAGGCGTTCAGGTGGCATCCTGACCAGATGCCCGAACCACCTCAACTGGCTCCTCTCGATGTGGAGGAGCAGCGGCTTTACTTTGAGCTCCCCCTGGATGGCAGAGCTTCTCACCCTATCTCTAAGGGAGAGCCCCGCCACCCGGCGGAGGAAACTCATTTCGGCCGCTTGTACCCGTGATCTTGTCCTTTCGGTCATAACCCAAAGCTCATGACCATAGGTGAGGAGGGGAACGTAGATCGACCGGTAAATTGAGAGCTTTGCCTTCCGGCTCAGCTCCTTCTTCACCACAACGGATCGATACAGCGTCCGCATTACTGAAGACGCCGCACCGATCCGCCTGTCGATCTCACGATCCACTCTTCCCTCACTCGTGAACAAGACTCCAAGGTACTTGAACTCCTCCACTTGGGGCAGGGTCTCCTCCGCAACCCGGAGATAGCACTCCACCCTTTTCCGGGCGAGAACCATGGACTCGGACTTGGAGGTGCTGATTCTCATCCCAGTCGCTTCACACTCAGCTGCGAACCGATCCAGCGAGAGCTGAAGATCCTGGCCAGATGAAGCCATCAGGACCACATCATCTGCAAAAAGCAGAGACCTAATCCTGCAGCCACCAAACCAGATCCCCTCAACGCCTTGACTGCGCCTAGAAATTCTGTCCATAAAAGTTATGAACAGAATCGGTGACAAAGGGCAGCCTTGGCGGAGTCCAACCCTCACTGGAAACGTGTCCGACTTACTGCCGGCAATGCGGACCAAACTCTGGCACTGATCATACAGGGAGCGGACCGCCACAATCAGACAGTCCGAGACCCCATACTCTCTGAGCACTCCCCACAGGACTTCCCGAGGGACACGGTCGAATGCCTTCTCCAAGTCCACAAAACACATGTAGACTGGTTGGGCAAACTCCCATGCACCCTCAAGGACCCTGCCGAGAGTATAGAGCTGGTCCACAGTTACACGACCAGGACGAAAACCACACTGTTCCTCCTGAATCCGAGGTTCGACTATCCGGCGTAGCCTCCTCTCCAGCACACCCGAATAGACCTAACCGGGAAGGCTGAGGAGTGTGATCCCACGATAGCTAGAACACACCCTCCGGTTCCCCTTCTTAAAGAGAGGAACCACCACCCCGGTCTGCCAATCCAGAGGTACCGCCCCCGATGTCCACACGATGCTGCAGAGTCTTGTCAACCAAGACAGCCCCACAGCATCCAGAGCCTTAAAGAACTCCGGGCGGACCTCATCCACCCCCGGGGCCTTGCCACCGAGGAGCTTTTTAACTACCTCAGCAACCTCAGCCCCAGAAATAGGAGAGCCCACCACAGACTCCCCAGGCACTGCTTCCTCCTAGGAAGACGTGTTGGTGGGATTGAGGAGGTCTTCGAAGTATTCCCTCCACCGATCCACAACATCCGCAGTCGAGGTCAGCAGAACACCATCCTCACCATACACGGTGTTGATAGTGCACTGCTTCCCCTTCCTGAGGCGGCGGATGGTGGTCTAGAATCGCTTCGAAGCCGTCCGGAAGTCGTTTTCCATGGCTTCCCCGAACTCCTCCCATGTCCGAGTTTTTGCCTCCGCAACCGCTGAAGCCGCACACCGCTTGGCCTGTCGGTACCTGTCCGCTGCCTCAGGAGTCCTATGAGCCAAAAGAACCCGATAGGACTCCTTCTTCAGCTTGACGGCATCCCTCACCGCCGGTGTCCACCAACGGGTTCTAGGATTACCGCCACGACAGGCACCAACTACCTTGCGGCCACAGCTCCAATCAGCCGCCTCGACAATAGAGGCGCGGAACATGGTCCATTCGGACTCAATGTCCAGCACCTCCCTCGTGACATGTTCAAAGTTCTTCCGGAGGTGGGAATTGAAACTCTCTCTGACAGGAGACTCTGCCAGACGTTCCCAGCAAACCCTCACAATGCGTTTGGGCCTGCCAGGTCTGTCCGGCATCCTCCCCCACCATCACAGCCAACTCACCACCAGGTGGTGATCGGTAGAAAGCTCCGCCCCTCTCTTCACCCGAGTGTCCAAAACATGAGTAAAATACATAACATGAGTAAAATACATCCTCCCCCCTTAACCCCGGCCCCGCCCCCCCCCAGACCCCACACACCGCAACCCCCCCTCCCCCCTCCCCTTCCAATCTCCCGAATTTGAAAGGGTCTCAAGGTTGGCAAGTATGCCATATGCTCCTGTATTACTGCACATTTCCCACAACTTTGTGGATTGTTTCCAGTCGTATTTTGCATCGTTCTGATGATTTCAATTGTGTAAGGTGGTGGCTGTTATTGAGTAATTGTGAAAAGAGCGATTGAAAGTAAATTAGATGTCTTTATTATGCACACAAATGTAGCTGTGGGTGAGCGAGCGTGCCCTAAATCGTGATTATTTCAAGTCTTCCTATTTACTAATATCACATTGCAGTCATTCTATGAGTCAGCTGCGTTGCACGCATGTGTGTCCGTCCATGTTATCGTGTCTGTCCTGGCCCGCCTCAAAGGAGAAATTCCATGCAGCAAGTGACAAATATTTTCGATAAGAAAACTGCATTTTTTTTTGTAATGGAATTTCTGTACCGAGCTGACTAAATATGGCCCACACAAAACAGTAATAGTGCATTGTAGAAAGGAATAAGTTGTGATATCACTGTTAGCGGTTAGCTGATCACTTTGGAATTTCACCTGTACCGACCCAGGAAGAAAGAGTGCAGGGTTACAATTGCTTGTGTTGCCAGTCTCATTATCTTAATTTCTGCATACATACAGTAATCAGTCCCTTCAGCAATCTGCTGTGTCGCAATTGCTCCAATTTAATGCAAATTTAACCAATTCCTGCAAACTTTGCACGGCCTCGCAACTTTGTCCACATTTTGGCCAATCAGCATCATTTTCACCAATTAAATGTGTCCCAACCAACTGAGTAAATTGTCGAATCAAAATTTATGTTTGTTTCTGGTGTAGACGAAGCAGAAACAGCAACTATGTATTGCACAATTGTTGTCCTCCCACGCAACTCAGACATACTTCCAGTTCCTGTCTATGGCTACGCTATGTCTATGTAATGTAGTATATAAACATTTAGCAACACACAGGCAACTTCACTCGCTAGTTTATCTGTAGTTATATATTTTTTATTGCAGACTCCAACGTCCAAGTAGACATACAATCACATACAGTACATAAAACAAACAAAATACAGTATAAAAGGCATTATCACATAATACTAAAAACAGTGCTTGTGCATATTCAGTAAAAGGCATCTAACAAATAAATACAAGCTGCAATAAAAAAAATAAATAAATAAATAAAATCAATAAATAAATACATTTAAAATATATATATATATATATATATATATATATATATATATATATATATATATATATATATATATATATATATATATATATATATATATATATATATATATATATATATATATATATATATGTGTCTACACATTCTAGAAATTGTTCAAACATAACTGATTTTTTTAAAGATGGACAAACACTTTTCAAGCGTAAAACAAACATGGAGAATGTCGGCAACAGACTGCGGACATTAGGAATCTTCCAATAATTATAATCAATTATTAGTATTACTACTGTGTCAAACTTTAAGTCTGTGTAGCATAAAACAAGTAACACATTAAGACAGAATTTGTTTTTCAATTGTTGTGCTTTTTGAGACCAAGGTTACAAGGAACACTTAAAACATTGATTATTAATTCATGAATACACAATTTGATTCAGTGTTATTTAAAGATTAAGCTTCAAAACATCGCATATTTTTGCCGCAACTTTCTGAAAGAGCTGTTTGTGAATTAAGGTATTTTAGGATGCAACAATCACAAAATAAAAAGCCTGTGAAATCCTGGCGGAACTAAGTAATAGCATCCATTCTTCCTGGAGTCATGTCCTCATAAAATTGTTGCTGCATTTTTTTTAAAGAGAGGCTATCGAAATAATTACTGCAGATCCAGTAGGTATTTTTATTTTTTGTGGCTTTTTTGTCATGTCACCACATAAGAGTTTTGATGGCAAAAAAGAAAATATGATGAACATAGCAAAGAGCTCATTTGATTGTGATATGTTTACAGTGGTACACTTTATACACTGTAATAGCTAGGTTTTATGAGGGTAACAATTTAAACCTGGAATAGGTTGTCTAATTCAATTCCCATACTTTCCATTTGGGGTTTTGTTCTTTCTTGGAATTATTGGAATTTTGTTTCACCTCTAAGGTTCCATTGTTGTAATGTTTCAATGTTTGTGTGGTTGAATTGAAAATGTAGTTAAGACCTCTGCATGCTCACTACATTGGAATTCATCTAAAGCAGGGGTGTCAAAGTCAAGGTCCGCATCCAGATCCGGCCCGCGAATGAATTATCTTTGGCTCCCGGGATGATATTTGATTAGTATTAGAACCGGCCCGCAGGCCACAGCCGCCTGCTGCTGTTTTGCACGGACCAATACTCCATCAGTGCTGGCGCTAGGAATTTTCAAAATGGCATTTAGTCATAAAAATGGGGTCCCACAGTAAATTTTCAGGATACCAATTTTCTGTAACCGTTTTGCAAATAAATGATAAATGTATGCATTATCATGTTATATCTCACATTCTATATTGTGTTTTGGAAAAAGGTTGCCATAAACGCTACTTAATTAATAAAAAAAATTATAATTCAAAGAAAACTATTTTTTTTATGCATATGTACATTTATTCAGTTATAAACATTAATTCACTTTCTTCTTTCCTTCTTGAATCGAAACTTTACTGCTGCCGATATTTTTTTTCAAAATTTTTATTGTAATATTTTCACAATGTGTTTGTTATATTTTTGGCCAAAGTAAGACCAAGAAAACAATCTGAAGTTGTCTTTATTTTTTAGTTTTAATGCCATGACACCCCCATCTAGGAAGGTTTGTGCGTCTGTTGATGCAGACGACACCCAACGAAGTGACTCAGAGTGCCCTGTGTGTACCCTGACGAGGCCTTGCAGACCTAATTCACCCATTTGCTTCTCTCTTGTTTTCTTTTTGCACTCGGGGCCAAGCAAGCAAATAAATCCTTGCCATTCCAGGATCATCTGTTCACTGTTTACTCACACTCAGCTTTCTCCTACTGTGTGACCTGTAGTCCTGCAGTTTGAGAGACAGCCGTGATTCTCAATTATTTTTTCTTACGCCAGCTTTAGGTAGAAGAAAACATTTCGTGCATCCCCTCCCCCCCACACACACTCTTTGCCCCGATTATAGTGTAAATAGTATAATTGCTCAAAACAATTGTTATAAGTACACCTCTGTATAACATTGTATCCTTATTAACATTAAAGAAAAAAAGAAAGAAGTATAGATTAATTTACAACAAATAATAACTTTATTAACATAGTTTTTAGTTTGTAATTGAAAAGGTTTAAAGTGCAATAATTTGCCTGAAAGCATGATACTGAGGTTTGAAGCATGATACTGCATGATACTGAAAAAGCATGTTCCCTGGGGTCACATGTGCCCCTCGGGCATCACACCCCCACCCCACTATTTGAGAAGAACTGAGCTACAAGCAGCTTTTATAAGGCCCTATCGAAACAAATCATTGTGTCTATTTATTTGTGTACTTGGAGATTTGGAAAATGACCTTACAAAATAGAAGACAATTAAAGGTTACTGGAATAGACCATATATGTGTGCTTCGAGCCAACATAAACAATAAGCACAGTGGGTGGGAGCTGCGTGAACATACCTTCTGCTCAACACCAGTTTGTAATTCTGTGAGTACATTATACAGGCTATCCACAAAGTCTCTTAACAATTTAAGACGTGTGATGTAAAGCAATTAATGTAAAGCAATTAATAAGCTTTGTTAATCAGATTTGGTCCATGAACTCCGTGGTTATCAGCGTTTTGATTTGTGTTTTTTTCAGGTGAAATAAGTTTTCTTTAATCAAAAGGATTAAATACATCGCACACCAGATATCACTCACTCTCCTTGACTTCTTTCTAGAGGGTTATGTTAACAGAGTTTCCGTGGGGCATTAAAAAGCATTAAGGCCTCCCATGGCATTAAAGAACATTAAATGCAATGCCTAGAATCATTAAAAATTGTAATACAATTGTAGGACCGGGCGGACAGTCAATACGGCAATCAATTAAACAATAAATGAAAATGAACTTAATTACATTGCTGTCATCGGTAAATTTCTACGTCTGTCTGTGTGTTTCTTTTTCTTCCGCTCTGGCTTTCAAACTGGATACAAGAGGTCTTTTAAGGCAGTGTTTTTCAACCACTGTGCCGCGGCACACTAGTGTACTGTGAGATATTGTCTGGTGTGCCGTGGGAGATTATGTAGTTTCACCTAATTGGGTTAAAAATATTTTTTGCATACCAGTAATTATAATCCGCAAATAATGTGCCGTTGTTGAGTGTCTGTGCTGTCTAGAGCGCGGCAGAGTAACCATGTAATACTCTTCCATATCAGTAGGTGGCAGTAGGTAGCTAAATGCTTTGTAGATGTCGGAAACATGGTTTGTCGTGATCACAATATGCAGACGACAGCCGGAAGCAGAGTGAAAAGGTATCTAATGCTCAAACCAAAAATAAACAAAAGGCAAGTGCCGCTAAGAAAAGGCATTGAAGCTTAGGGAAGGCTATGCAAAACGAAACTAAAACTGAACTGGTTGCAAAGTAAACAAAAACAGTATGCTGGACGACTGCAAAGACTTACAGCGTGTGGAGCAGAGACGGTGTCCACAAAGTACATCTGTACATGACATGACAATCAACAACAAAATAGGAGTGCAAGACAAGAACTAAAACACTACACACAGGAAAACACCAAAAAACTCCAAATAAGTTACGGTGTGATGTGACAGGTCGTGACAGTACACCTACTTTGAGACAAGAGCTATAGTGATGCATGGTTGGTTATGGTTTAAATCCATATCCAACACTTGCGAGAACAACTTTTTATTGTCAATATCGGCTAATGAGTTTCATTTTTTTATGTTTCTGCTGGTGGTGTGCCTCCGCATTTTTTTCAATAAAAAAAGGTTGAAAGCCCTAACTGGTAATTAATTAAATGCTCTGTAACATCATCACATTTAACAATTAGCAAGTCTATACATGACTTTGTTTTGCATTACTTGTTCATGCTTTGGACGGCCAAAGCATATTATAGCCTTGCATTTATGTGTTGTTTGTTTAACGCAGTGTTTTTCAACCACTGTGCCGCGAGATACAGTCTGGTGTGCCATGGGAGATTATGTAATTTTACCTATTTGGGTTAAAAATATTTTTTGCAAACCAGTAATTATATAGTCTGCAAATAATTTGCCGTTGTTGAGTGTCGGTGCTGTCTAGAGCTCGGCATCGTAACAATGTTATACTCTTCCATATCAGTAGGTGGCAGCAGGTAGCTAATTGCTTTGTAGATGTCGGGAACATGGCTTGTCGTGATCACAATATGCAAACAACAGTGGGGGGCAGCATGCAGGTAAAAAGGTATCTAATGCTAAAACCAAAAATAAACAAAAGGTGAGTGCCCCTAAGAAAAGGCATTGAAACTTAGGGAACGAAACTAAAAGTGAATTGAATTATATTTATATAGCGCTTTTCTCTAGTGACTCAAAGCGCTTTACATAGTGAAACCCAACCCGAAACTTCGTAAACCGTAACTTATTTGGAGTTTTTTGGTGTTTTCCTGTGTGTAGTGTTTTAGTTCTTGTCTTGCGCTCCTATTTTGTTGTTGATTGTCATGACATATACAGATGTACTTTGTGGACGCCATCTGCTGCTCCACACGCTGTAAGTCTTTGCAGTCGTCCAGCATACTGTTTTTGTTTACTTTGCAACCAGTTCAGTTTTAGTTTCGTTTTGCATAACCTTCCCTAAGCTTCAATGCCTTTTCTTAGCGTCACTTGCCTTTTGTTTATTTTTGGTTTAAGCATTAGATACCTTTTCACTCTGCTTCCTGCTGTCGTCTGCATATTGTGATCACGACAAACCATGTTTCCGACATCTACAAAGCATTTAGCTACCTGCTGCCACCTACTGATATGGAAGAGTATTACATGGTTACTCTGCCGCACTCTAGACAGCACAGACACTCAACAACGGCACATTATTTGCGTATTATACAGTAATTACTGGTATGCAAAAAATATTTTTAACCCAATTAGGTGAAACTACATAATCTCCCATGGCACACCAGACAACATCTAAATTACATTTAAACCAGTGTGGGTGGCACTGGGAGCAGGTGGGTAAAGTGTCTTGCCCAAGGACACAATGGCAGTGACTAGGATGGCGGAAGCGGAGATCGAACCTGCAACCCTCAAGTTGCTGGCACGGCTGCTCTATCAACCGAGCTATACCGCCCCACTGAACTGAACTGGCTACAAAGTAAACAAAAACAGAATGCTGGACGACAGCAAAGACTTACAGCGTGTGGAGCAAAGACAACGTCCACAAAGTACATGACATGACAATCAACAATGTCCCCACAAAGAAGGATAAAAACAACTGAAATATTCTTGACTGCTAAAGCAAAGCAGAAAAGAAGACATGAAACTGCTACAGGAAAATACCAACAAAACAGGAAAAGCCACCAAAATAGGAGCGCAAGACAAGAACTAGAACACTACACGCAGGAAAACAGCAAAAAAAACTCCAAATAAGTCAGGGCGTGATGTAGGTCGTGACAGTACACCTACTTTGAGACAAGAGCTACAGTGATGTGGTTAGGGTTTGAATTCATATCCAACAATTGATGACGACTTTTTACTGTCAACTGAGTTTCATTTTTTAATGATTTCTGCTGGTGGTGTGCCTCCGGATATTTTCAATGAAAAAAATGTGCCCCGGCTCAAAAAAGGTCGAAAAGCACTGGTTGAAGGTGCTGGTTGTAAACCCACGTAAAGCCACGCTTGCAGCTCCTCCCACGCAGTTTAAGCGCCCTTGAGCCAATCTCTCATGCAGGCCACGAGCAAAGTGAGCAGCGTGTCGCGGGGAAAAGACGTGACGTTCCTGCAGGACAGCTGCTGACATGTAGAGCTGCTGCGACCTCGACGAGGACTCGGCGCCACATTTCCATGATGACCTTTGCCATGCTGCGCCCGGTGGCCGCGCACTTTTACTCCGACTTGAGCATCACCTCCGAGGATGACGAGAACCGCAGCGAGAGCGACGACAGCTCGGACAGACCGTGCTGCGGCGCCGGGAAGCGAGCGCGCCAGGAGGAGGGCGAGTCCGTGGTGAAGCAGCGCAGCGCCGCCAACGCCAGGGAGCGCGGCCGGACCCAGAGCGTCAACACCGCCTTCACGGCGTTAAGGACCCTCATCCCCACCGAGCCGGTGGACAGAAAACTCTCCAAGATCGAGACGCTGCGCCTCGCCTCCAGTTACATTTCCCACCTGGCCAACGTGCTTCTCCTCGGGGACGGCTGCGAGGATGCACAGCCGTGTCTCGACGTGGTCCACGCCGGGAACAACAAGGGGAGCAAGCAGCCCAGGACCATCTGCACTTTCTGCTTAAGCAACCAGAGAAAAGGGGTAAATGTTGTACTTCAATCATGTATTCAGGGCTTTCATGTTATTATTTCTATTTTATCTATGTTTCTATATTTTACCTAGTGTTTTTCATGTTTTTATTTTTACTTTAATTTTCTATTATATATTGTAATTTTCTATTTTTATTTTTTACCTTTTTTTTAATTTTTTTATACTTTGTAGCACTTTTGAGATTTTAACAAATGTAAAGTGTGTTACCAATCTAATTCATTATTATTATTACTATTATTATTATGATAAATATTATTCTTTTCATTCCCAGTCTATTTTGTCATCCTAATGGTGGTGTGCAAAACAAAGAAGTTAGAAATGAATCCACTGCAGTATAATTTTTATGCACATACAGCAGGGGTCACCAACCTTTTTGAAACCAAGAGCTACTTCTTGGGTACTGGTTAATGCGAAGGGCTACCAGTTTGATACACACTTAAATACATTGCCAGAAATAGCCAATTTGCTCAATTTACCTTTAACTCTATGTTATTATTAATAATTAATGATATTTACACTTAATTGAACGGTTTAAAAGAGGAGAAAACATGAAAAAAATGACATTTAAATTTTGAAACATAGTTTTCTTCAATTTCGACTCTTTAAAATTCAAAATTCAACCAAAAAAAAGAGAGAAACTTAAAAAAAGAATTTATGGAACATCATTAGTTATTTTTCCTGATTAAGATTAATTTTAGAATTTTGATGACATGTTTTAAATAGGTTAAAATCCAATCTACACTTTGTTAGAATATATAACAAATTGGACCAAGCTATATTTCTAACAAAGACAAATCATTATTTCTTCTAGATTTTCCAGAACAAAAATTTTAAAATAAATTCAAAAGACTTTGAAATAAGATTTAAATTTTATTCTACAGATTTTCTAGATTTGCCAGAATATTTTTTTTGAATTTTAATCATAATAAGTTTGAAGAAATATTTCACAAATATTCTTCGTCGAAAAAACAGAAGCTAAAATGAAGAATTAAATTAAAACGTATTTATTACTCTTTACAATAAAATAAAAAAATACTTGAACATTGATTTAAATTGTCAGGAAAGAAGAGGAAGGAATTTAAAAGATAAAAAGGTATATGTGTTTAAGATTAAGATTAATGATTAAAGTACCAATGATTGTCACACACACACTAGATGTGGTGAAATTTGTCCTCTGCATTTGACCCATCCCCTTGGGGAGCAGTGGGCAGCAGCGGCGCCGCGCCCGGGAATCATTTTTGGTGATTTAACCCCCAACTCCAACCCTTTGTTGCTGAGTGCCAAGCAGGGAGGTTATGGGTCCCATTTTTATAGTCTTTGGTATGACTCGGTTAAAAATCCTAAAACCATTTTTAAGGTTGTATTTTTTTCTCTAAAATTGTCTTTCTGAAAGTTATAAGAAGCAAAGTAAAAACATTTATGAATTTATTTAAACAAGTGAAGACCAAGTCTTTAAAATATTTTCTTGGATTTTCAAATTCTATTTGAGTTTTGTCTCTCTTAGAATTAAAATGTCGGGCAAAGCGAGACCAGCTTGCTAGTAAATAAATAACATTTAAAAAATAGAGGCAGCTCACTGGTAAGTGCTGCTATTTGAGCTATTTTTAGAACAGGCCGGCGGGCTACTCATCTGGTCCTTACGGGCTACCTGGTGCCCGCGGGCACCGCGTTGGTGACCCCTGACATACAGTATTCCACTCCTCTTGCATTTTTAAATCAATGTTTTTGGAAGTAGTGTCTTAGTTGTAAATATTGCTCTAACACGCACAAAAATCATCTAAAGACCCACATCAGAATTTTGGGAAAACTATATACAGTACACCAGTGGTCCCCAACCACAGGGCCGTGGCCCGTTACCGGTCCGTGGATCGATTGGTACCGGGTCGCACAAGAAATAAAAAAATAAATTAAAAAAATATATTTTTATTTTTATTAAATCAACATAAAAAACAAAAGATACACTTACAATTAGTGCACCAACCTAAAAAACCTCCTCCCCCATTTACACTCATTCGCACAAAAGGGTTGTTTCTTTCAGTTATTAATATTTCTGGTTCCTACATTATATATCAATATAGATCAATACAGTCTGCAGAGATACAGTCCGTAAGCACACATGATTGTATTTTTTTATGACAAAAAAAAAATAAAAAAAATACCATACACCCCCCCCAGTCCGTGGGACAAATTTTCAAGCGTTGACCGGTCCGCAGCTACAAAAAGGTTGGGGACCACTGCAGTACACGACTCGCATAGCCTATGAATACAAAACAAATGCTTACTGTGACCTGTATGTGCATGCCTGCTTAAAGGTCACTTATATACAACCTGGGAAAAAAAATACACAAAAAATGTACCAGGATTTCACAGTATTTTTTCCCACTTGAAAATACTTTGATCAAAATTTACTGTAATTTTTCTAAAATATTACGATACTTCACAGCATAGGCGCCGACCTACATTTCTGCCAGTGGGTGCTCGTGTGTGTCTATTAAAAAAAAAAAAAATAGACGTTTTCAGTTCATTTAATATCCCATGTGATTTGTGGCTTTAATATTTTGTAAAACGGACCAAACTCGCCACAAAATTAACTACAACAAGATTGATTTTTCAAAAATTATTTTAAAGATTGAAAGTTGCCATCAATTCCCCCGTGGGTGCTTCGGGGCCCGAGCACCCATGGGATCGGCGCCTATGCTTCAAAGCAATTTACTGTTATTTCCCAGTAAAATACCAGAAACGTTATTGTGAAAGTAATGCAAATACTAGCCAGCAATTGTCTGTGAATTTACAATAAAAATGTTTACAATGTCAGTTTAGTGAAGGATCCCTTAAACCAGTGGTTCTCACACTTTTTCAACAAGTACTACCCCATAACACACTTGGCTCTTCAAGTAACACCATAATGACCGAAATTTCAATACAGTATCGTAGCAGGCCTAAGTATTCATTAAAAACAAGGCAGAAGTTTTATTTAGCAAATACTGTGTATTGTAACATTGTACACAGTTTAAACAGTAATACTGTTTGAATATAGGAAAATAAAACTGTTACATTAAAATATTTATTTCAGTGATTCATTGGCGTAGCATTAGGTAGAGCCCGTCTACGACTAGTTGAGAATCACTGCCTTATACAAAAGAATATAATACAACAAAATGACTGAAGTATTTCTTTCTTCCTCGATAAAGGATGGCAGTGAGTGTTTGAAGATGCGCAGATTGGGTCCACTGCGACTGCGACGCTGACCAAAAACCATGAAAGCGAAGGATTAACAACCCGAAAACCCTCAAAAGACTTTCTCAGGGAAGACTCAGACCTGTTGTGTGAAGCACACGTCCATGCTGGATCCGACAATGCAGCCAAACAAACTATTTATATTTGACCCAGAAATGTAAACATAAGCCACTCAAAGATGCAGTGCATTGGTTTGAGACTTATAAGCGTATGTCCTTTTTTTGCTGAAAGTTTAAAATAAAGTTTATTTTCTAAAAAAAAAAAAAAAAGTAGTATGGAGTTTTATTGAGTTATGTCAGCTATTCCAACAAGTATTGTACAGTTCATGATGCACACATAAGGAAAACAGGAATTTACATTGCAACATTTTTCATGTTATTTTGACTCATATTTATACTCATAAATTAATTTATTTGATTTCTATATTTACTAAAAAACAATCCCTTTAATAAAATGCTCTCATTAAAAGACACATTTTTATTCAGGAGTTTGCCACTCAACTGTTTGTGAACTACAACAAAAATATGAGGTTTCCTGTGTCAATTTGTTCCAGAATTTCACGATTGGTGTTTTTTGAAGTCTGCTATCGATTAGTCACGGCAAATAGTAGCCCACACTTCACTCGAAGCCCCAAACACAGCTGTTGGTATGTCGGAGGAATAAATCACTGCCATGGGCCCAACGGATAGAGTAGAGATAGGGTGAGAGGTCAGAGGTCATGACAGGAAATGGGTGTTAAAGCCTGTTTGTTGTTTGTTTGTTGTATGATATATGTATACTGTATATATTAGTGGTCTTGCAGTTTTACCTGCCCTGCCTCTGTTTGTCCCTGGTCATTTAAGTGCATTCTGTGCAATATTTAAAAAATTTAAATCATTGATTGGAGAGTGTCTTTCTTTTTTCATTTGCTGCTTTTTCTTTTCCAGTATTTAAATGGTTCCTTTAATTTACAGCCTCACTAAAAATGTTTTGCTCTTGAATCTTGAGTCTTACACATTATCTAATATTTTTTTAAGTGTTTGTGAAAAGTTCTCACAATGTTGGTACATATACAGTACTGTGCAATAGTTTTGGGCCACCACAAGCTTTGCTGTTTTAATGACCTTTTTCACAGCAGTCCTTTTGACTTAGTAAAAGTAAGTAGCATACAGTAGTAGGACATAATTGTGCAAAAAATTCTACCAAACTTTCTACAGCTAAGGAAAACATATTACATTGTGTGAATACAGGAGTTTACGCTAATTGTTTGAGCCACAATTGCAACAATGGAGCGGCTCCTTTGTCCATAAATAAAAAAAAGTATTGTAACAAACATCCATCCATCCAAACAGATGAGGGCAAATAAACACTATTAAATATTTTCATTTTGTTAACAATTTGGCCTTGGCAGAAGTCTGCATTCATTGATAAAATAGATATATTGATGATGCTGTGTTGTTCTCATATTGTCTTGTATTTAAAAAAATTCAAATACATTGTTTCTTCTTTGAAATTCAAATTAAAGAAAACAAAACACATTTGTCCCCGGGGGCCAATTCAAGGCACATAGAGCAACTAATATAGCAGTCAATGAGAAATGGACTAATAGACTTTTAGCATTTATAAACACGGACTATAAACACAGAAACAGCACACAAATAATAACCCATTAAATAAAGATAACGTTAAAATTGCTTAAATATAAAATTAAGGAAAACAGTACTGGAAGATTATTTTCTCTCCATCACTACATATGCTATCAGTCTATTGATACACAAACTGTATTCTTTTCTCCATAATACATGAACGTTTCAATGACAGAGGTGAAGTAAGTTATTCTTATATTGCACTTTTTCTCTAGTGACTCAAAGCGCTTTACATAGTGAAACCCATTATCTACATCATTAAGCTACATTTAAACCAGTGAGGGTGGCACTGGGAGCGGGTGGATAAATTGTCTTGCCCAAGGATGGCGGAAGTGGGAATCGAACCTGGAATCCTCAATTTGCGGCCACGGCCGCTCTACCAACCAGGTCACACCGCCCCATAACACACATGATTTTTTGAAAGTGTCAACATGTTGAACACCTGCTATTAATTGTATTACCAGTAATAGGCATGAAACACAGGGTAAATATAGGATTAAGTACGCTCATCCCTTAGAACAGTGTTTTCCAACCTTTTTTGAACCAAGGCACATTTTTTTGCGTTGAAAAAATCCGGAGGTACACCACCAGCAGAAATCATTAAAAAACGAAACTCAGTTGACAGTAAAAAGTCGTTGTCGCAATTGTTGGATATGACTCTAAACCATAACCAACCATGCATCACTATAGCTCTTGTCTCAAAGTAGGTGTACTGTCACAACCTGTCACATCAGGCTGTGACTTATTTTGAGTTTATTGCTGTTTTCCTGTGTGTAGTGTTTTAGTTCTTGTCTTGCGCTCCTATTTTGGTGGCTTTTTCTCTTTTTTTGGTATTTTCCTGTAGCAGTTTCATGTCTTCCTTTCCGCGATATTTTCTACTTGGTTTTAGCAATCAAGAATATTTCAGTTGTTTTATCCTCCTTTGCGGGGACATTGTTGATTGTCATGTCATGTTTGTATTGACATTGTGGACGCCATCTTTGCTCCGCAGTAAGTCTTTGCTGTCGTCCAGCATTCTGTTTTTGTTTACTTTGTAGCCAGTTCAGTTTTAGTTTTGTTCTGCATAGCCTTCCCTAAGCTTCAATGCCTTTTCTTAGGGGCACTCACCTTGATAATTATTTGTTTTAAGCATTAGACACCTTTTTACCTCCACGCTGCCTCCCGCTGTTTCCAACATCTACAAAGCAATTAGCTACCGGCTGCCACATACTGATATGGAAGAGTATTACACGGTTACTCTGCCGAGCTCTAGACAGCACCGACAGTCAACAACAACACATAATTTGCAGACTATAATTTCTGGTTTACAAAAAATATTTTTAACCCAAATAGGGTAAATTAGATAATCTCCCAAAGCACACCAGACTGTATCTCACGGCACACTAGTGTGCCGCGCCACAGTGGTTGAAAAACACTTCCTTAGAACATGCTAAAATTGTGCAAGTGTACATGTGATGTCAATACCACACCATACCAAAATAATTACAGTACATTAAATTCTGCTGAGAAACAAAAACTATATGTCATTCGATAAAATGAACTCAGCATGTGGCCATAGTAGCTCATGTACATATGCAAGCTGCAGTTTGGCGTCACTTTAAATCAGATTTGGTCCACAGAAGGTCAGAGAAAGGCTCCCTGTTGTCAAAATAGGCTGCAAGGAAAGTGAATTTCTGCAGCGTGCTGGGGGTCTAAACACTAAACTGATCCCTCCCTCTTCGGCCCATTCAGGCTAACTGGAATTTGATGTGCTAAGTACTCCACGTTCAGGGCCCGGGCCCCCTCAAATGGTTCCCTGAGGCCCCCCACCAACAGGAAGATGTCACAGAGGCACAGGAAGGGAAAACAACGTGCGGCCGACCTCTCTGAGTAACCCTCTGTGCGGCGGGCTTTGGGTCAGCGCCAGTCTTGACATCATCCTGTGCTGGGACCCAGATGTACAGCTCTCTGGTGGGTCCACTCACCAAATAGTGACCCGGAAGAGTGAATATAGGAAGAAGGACGCTCTTTTACACGATGACAGGTAACAAACGATCAGAGGAGATGGAGGAAAGCATGTGTTTAACATCTCTGACAGGTGAGGATGTGGATTCACCTTGGGACCAATGTGAAACCTCATACTTTACTGCCTCACTTCTCCTGTTCTCCACATCCTGGGACATACACCAGGGGCCCTTAGATCCCAAAGAAACTGCTTAAGTGACCTTAATCTGATGAAACTAAATGACCGCAGCCAAAGGGATCAACAGGGATCAGGGTCCTTTGGTATTGTAGTGGTTCCCAGCTGACTTAAATGCTGCTGGTGCGGACTCAATATCTGGTTAAAGCCTCATTTACAGTCGCCATACAACATATACATAAATATGCGTATATACGACATATTGGGGCCTCGCCTCCGCCCCTTTCGTGCTCAGGCCACAATATAAGCCAGGGCTGATAACAGATTTTGCTGGACAATATATAGTCCCACAAATTATAGCCGATAAATAATATTATTGTCAGCATTATTTTAAGATCACTTTAAGCACAAATCTAATCATAATCTATAATATTGCAAGTAACCCTTTTAAATGCAATAAACCTTCATTTGTCATTAGTATTTTTTACTATTGTAATTGGAAGGTCTACAACCTTTAATTATCCTAAATAGATAAACAAACATAGAAAAATAAAATGGACTCTCAATCTCTGTTAGCAAAAATTGCACTTAAAGAAATGTTGAACATCTTGAAATGCAGTTTTTTCTCCAGTTGGAACAAGTGGTTGGCAGTTTGTTTGCTTAGTTGTTTTTGTTGTTGCCATCAGTTTCTAACACATTTGGCGTACTGGCTTGTATGCGGTGTTGATGGACTCATCTTGCCTATTCAGGTTGAAGCTAAAATATTCATTTGCAATCATCTTATTCCCTTCCAATTTGTCCTTACCTTGCAGGACTTCTCACTCGCGACTAGCAAGGTTCTGTCTCTGCCGGAAACGAGCAGGTCCGCCTACGCTCACAGAGACAAAGATTGTGGATGACTGACAAGTTCATTTAATTCTGTTATTGAATAGATGCGCTCAGTTGCTGAGTGCAATGCAGGGAGTGAACCCTCTTGCACCATATTTGACAGCAAGAGATGAAAAAAACAAACATGGAAATTTATGGATGCTGGCAAAATTATCGAGCTAATTTTCATTTACTGTTCAATTCATTGATTTATTATCCCAGAATCTGTTTAGTTCTTCACCATATGAACTACAAATCAAATCATTTTTCCTTTGACATAACTGAAGTTAGCTTAGTCTAGAGTGTAGTCCATCTTTTACCCAATGTCCACATTAATTGACTCCTGTAACATCACAGAAAATACATATCATTATTGGCCGATTTTCATTGAAAAAAAGTATGTGATCGCTATTGCCGATTAATGACTTATAATGCGGATCACAAACACTGAACCCTTATGGCTGACATTATATTTATTTTTAGTCCCCCGGCTGACAAGCGGCTAGCAGGTATCTGTGTGTCTTTATAAGCAGTGTGGAGCCGCTCCTCTCTGTTAAAAATGTTTACTTCCATTGCGGCATGTAAACTACATTTCTTAGAATCTTAAAGGGGAACTGCACTTTTTATTTTTTTTACTTTGCGTAGAAAGAACACATGTCTTTTTGGGGGGGGGGATTTTAAAGATGATAATAAACGCTTGCTAGATGCGGCTAATAGGAGTCACCGTTGTAGCCTTCAAAGCCTCTAAAACAACTACAAAATCCTCCATCAACATTTTATACACACGCTGCAAGTCTATATGTAATATAGTAATAGACACGTTCATAACAATATGTAATATGTACAATATTTACCGTATTTTAGTCATTTTAAGCAATACCGAAACTTCTTTCCTCAGCGCATTAATTTCCGTTTCGATAGCAGCGCCCTTCCGACTTAGTGCAATAAATGTGTGTTCCTATTTTCTGAAACAAAGGCTTGTGTGTCATGGCAGACTTGGTTACAGACAACAAAGACGACTAATTTTGGACAAAATGAGGATTGACAATTTTATCTTTTTGAAGCTGAATATACAGAGAATGAACTGCTGCTTATAGAAGCAAGCTCGAAGAAGAGGGTGAAACGTTGGAGCAGACGAAAGCCAAGAGAGTGACTTAATGGCGTAAATTTGGAACTTTGAGCCAAGTTATGCTGACATAAATGGCGTGCTTACCCAATTCAACTGGAATTGTCCCGGCCAGCTTGACCAAACAGACAACGGTCTATCAAGTGAGTCACTGTAATATTGATCATGATACAGGCAGCACATCACCGTACACTACAGTACATACACTGTTGAGCTAGCTGTGTGCAAACAAAACATGAAATGTGGGCTAATACTTTACAGATATTGTAATATGATTGTTCATGTGTTTCAGTCAGTGCAAATTATTGTCCTAACTAGGGATGTCCGATAATGGCTTTTTGCCGATATCCAATATTCCGATATTGTCCAACTCTTTAATTACCGATACCGATATCAACCGATACCGATATCAACCGATATCGATATATACAGTCGTGGAATTAACACATTATTATGCCTAATTTGGACAACCAGGTATGGTGAAGATAAGGTCCTTTTCTAAAAAATTAATAAAATAAAATAAGATAAATAAATAAAAACATTTTCTTGAATAAAAAATAAAGTAAAACAATATAAAAACAGTTACATGGAAACTAGTAATTAATGAAAATGAGTGAAATTAACTGTTAAAGGTTAATACTATTAGTGGACCAGCAGCACGCATAATCATGTGTGCTTACGGACTGTATCCCTTGCAGACTGTATTGATCTATATTGATGTATAATGTAGGAACCAGAATATTAATAACAGAAAGAAACAACCCTTTTGTGTGAATGAGTGTAAATGGGGAGGGAGTTTTTTTGGGTTGGTGCACTAATTGTAAGTTTATCTTGTGTTTTTTATGTTGATTTAATAAAAAAAAAAAAAAAAACGATACCGATAATAATAAAAACGATACCGATAGTTTCTGATATCACATTTTAAAGCATTTATCAGCCGATAATATCAGCAGGCCGATATTATCGGACATCTCTAGTCCTAACGCATTGTGTTGTATTACAAACTCAAAAGCCATTATGCTGTTGACGCAGTTGCTAGCATACCTCTTGCCATAGCTAGCTTACGGCTAATGCCCTAGCATGCCATCGCAAGGCGAATGTGTTACTACGCTAGGAAAATATTTCCTCAGTGTTGGCTCTTACAATAACAACAATGTCGCTACAGCTTGGTTATTAAACAGGTTACAGAACGTAAATGAAGTATTTTTGCGGTTTACGGATTGCTCATATTAGCTGCATTGCTGGCCACATAAAACAAGCTGATTATTACAATATAGATACATACACATTGTTAACAATAGGCAAAATTCCCCCCAAAAAATGCAGTTCCCCTTTAATTATCATTAACACGTACCATTATCACAGGAGGACAAGGCTAAACATGTTACACACCAAGAACAAGCCAGAAGCCAAGAAAGAAATGCTTAGTAAAGTTTAAGAAGTGTTGATGGTACCATGCTTCCGTAAAAAGTAAGCAACTAATAACGGAATTGGCAATTACATTAATAAGAGTCTGAAGAAGGGGTGCCCAAACGTTTTGCCTTCAAGGGCCAAAGGGAACATGTCCTAATCGGCCGCAGGGCAAACACAGCGATTTTAAGCGCAGAGCAGCTGCTGGAGTAAAGAGTTAGACCCATTCCGCCATTTGTAGGTAGTGGAGATCGTCACGCTTGATTGACGGCAACTAGTTAGTCTTGCAGACATGCTATCAATGATTTGTAAGAGATTGAAAGAAGTCATTTTAAATTGAATTTGGGAAACCACCCTGTGGCGGGCTAAACAAGACACCTCAGCGGGCTAAATTTGTGCCCCCGGTCCTCACTTTGGGCACCCCTGGTCTAGAGAGAACTGCTGGTGTGTAAGCAAGTAAATAGTCTGATCGATCCATAAATTGGTAGTGTGATAAGAAGGATACTGTCAGTATATGATCAATACTATAGTGATTAGTGTTAATATTTATATTCTCTCAAAATAATTTGTTGTTGTTTTTGTTAATGTTTACAAATCCCTAGACACAGGAGTTCGAAGGCAAAACTCAACTTATTTAAATGATTCGTATATAGTTGTTTGTGCTTTTGTTTAGTTATTGTGTACTATTGACTTTGTTTGACCGTCAATAGCACTCATCATAAACAAATTGAAAAATGTACAATGAATACAATACAATCCTCTCTGAGCTGCCACCTTACCGTAGTAGAGGAGTTTGCGTGTCCCAATGATCCTAGGAGCTATGTTGTCCGGGGGCTTCATGCCCCCTGGTAGGGTCTCCCAAGACAAACTGGTCCTAGGTGAGGGATCAGACAAAGAGCAGCTCGAAGACCTCAATGAAAAATAAAAACAAAGGACCCAGATTTCCCTCGCCCGGACGCGGGTCACCGGGGCCCCCCTCTGGAGTCAGGCCCGGAGGTGGGGCGCGATGGCGAGCGCCTGGTGGCCGGGCCTGTCCCCATGGGGCCCGGCCGGGCACAGCCCAAAGAGGCAACGTGGGTCCACCCTCCAATGGTCTCACCACCCATAGCAGGGGTCATAGAGGTCGGGTGCGATGTGAGCTGGGCGGCAGCCAAAGGGCCGAAGGCACTTGGCGGTCCGATCCTCGGCTGCAGAAGCTAGCTCTTGGGACGTGGAACGTCACCTCGCTGGGGGGGAAGGAGCCTGAGCTAGTGCGCGAGGTGGAGAAGTTCCGGCTAGACATAGTCGGACTCACTTCAACGCACAGCAAGGGCTCTGGAACCGGTTCTCTCGAGAGGGGCTGGACTCTCTTCCACTCTGGCGTTGCCGGCAGTGAGAGGCGACGGGCTGGGGTGGCAATTCTTGTTGCCCCCGGCTCAAAGCCTGCATGTTGGAGTTCAACCCGGTGGACGAGAGGGTATCTTCCCTCCGCCTTCGGGTGGGGGAACGGGTCCTGACTGTGGTTTGCGCTTACGCGCCAAACCGCAGCTCAGAGTACCAACCCTTTTTGGATTCACTCGAGGGAGTACTTGAGAGTGCTCCCCCGGGTGATTCCCTCGTTCTCCTGGGGACTTCAACGCTCATGTTGGCGGCGACAGTGAAACCTGGAGAGGCGTGATTGGGAAGAATGGCTGCCCGGATCTGAACTCGAGCTGTGTTTTGTTATTGGACTTTTGTGCCCGTCACAGATTGTCCATAACGAACACCATGTTCAAACATAAGGGTGTCCATATGTGCACTTGGCACCAGGACACCCTAAGCCGCAGTTCCATGATCGACTTTGTAGTTGTGTCGTCGGATTTGCGGCCTCATGTTTTGGACACTCGGGTGAAGAGAGGGGCGGAGCTTTCTACCGATCACCACCTGGTGGTGAGTTGGCTGCGATGATGGGGGAGGATACCAGACAGACCTGGCAGGCCCAAACGCATTGTGAGGGTTTGCTGGGAACGTCTGGCAGAGTCTCCTGCCAGAGAGTTTCAATTCCCACCTCCGGAAGAACTTTGAACATGTCACGAGGGAGGTGCTGGACATTGAGTTCGAATGGACCATGTTCCGTGCCTCTATTGTCGAGGCGGCTGATTGGAGCTGTGGCCGCAAGGTAGTTGGTGCCTGTCGTGGCGGTAATCCTAGAACCCGTTGGTGGACACCGGCGGTGAGGGATGCCGTCAAGCTGAAGAAGGAGTCCCATCGGGTTCTTTTGGCTCATAGGACTCCTGAGGCAGCGGACAGGTACCGACAGGCCAAGCGGTGTGCGGCTTCAGCGGTCGCAGAGGTAAAAACTCGGACATGGGAGGAGTTCGGGGAAGCCATGGAAAACGACTTCCGGACGGCTTCGAAGCGATTCTGGACCACCATCCGCCGCCTCAGGAAGGGGAAGCAGTGCACTATCAACACCGTGTATGGTGAGGATGGTGTGCTGCTGACCTCGACTGCGGATGTTCGAAGACCTCCTCAATCCCACCAACACGTCTTCCTATGAGGAAGCAGTGCCTGGTGAATCTGTGGTGGGCTCTCCCATTTCTGGGGCTGAGGTTGCTGAGGCAGTTAAAAAGCTCCTCGGTGGCAAGGCCCCGGGGCTGGATGAGGTCCGCCCGGAGTTCCTTAAGGCTCTGGATGCTGTAGGGCTGTCTTGATTGATAAGACTCTGCAGCATCGCGTGGACATCGGGGGCGGTACCTCTGGATTGGCAGACCGGGGTGGTGGTTCCTCTCTTTAAGAAGGGGAACCGGAGGGTGTGTTCCAACTATCGTGGGATCACACTCCTCAGCCTTCCCGGTAAGGTCTATTCAGGTGTGCTGGAGAGGAGGCTACGCCGGATAGTCGAACCTCGGATTCAGGAGGAACAGTGTGGTTTTCGTCCTGGTCGTGGAACTGTGGACCAGCTCTATACTCTCGGCAGGGTCCTTGAGGGCGCATGGGAGTTTGCCCAAACAGTCTACATGTGTTTTGTGGACTTGGATAAGGCATTCGACCGTGTCACTCGGGAAGTCCTGTGGGGAGTGCTCAGAGAGTATGGGGTATCGGACTGTCTGATTGTGGCGGTCCGCTCCCTGTATGATCAGTGCCAGAGTTTGGTCCGCATTGCCGGCAGTAAGTCGGACACGTTTCCAGTGAGGGTTGGACTCCGCCAAGGCTGCCCTTTGTCACCGATTCTGTTCATAACTTTTATGGACAGAATTTCTAGGCGCAGTCAAGGCGTTGAGGGGCTCTGGTTTGGTGGCTGCAGGATTGGGTCTCTGCTTTTTGCAGATGATGTGGTCCTGATGGCTTCATCTGGCCAGGATCTTCAGCTCTCACTGGATCGGTTCGCAGCTGAGTGTGAAGCGACTGGGATAAGAATCAGCACCTCCAAGTCCGAGTCCATGGTTCTTGCCCGGAAAAGGGTGGAGTGCCATCTCCGGGCTGGGGAGAAGACCTTGCCCCAAGTGGAGGAGTTCAAGTACCTCGGAGTCTTGTTCATGAGTGAGGGAAGAGGGGATCGTGAGATCGACAGGCGGATTGGTGCGGCGTCTTCAATAATGCGGACGCTGTATCGATCCGTTGTGGTGAAGATGGAGCTGAGCCGGAAGGCAAAGCTCTCAATTTACCGGTCGATCTACGTTCCCATCCTCACTTATGGTCATGAGCTTTTGGTTATGACCGAAAGGACAAGATCACGGGTACAAGCGGCCAAAATGAGTTTCCTCCGCCGGGTGGCGGGGCTCTCCCTTAGAGATAGGGTGAGAAGCTCTGCCATCCGGGGGGAGCTCAAAGTAAAGCCGCTGCTCCTCCACATTGAGAGGAGCCAGATGAGGTGGTTCGGGCATCTGGTCAGGATGCCACCCGAACGCCTCCCTAGGGAGGTGTTTAGGGCACATCCGACCGGTAGGAAGCCACGGGGAAGACCCAGGACACGTTGGGAAGACTATGTCTCCCGGCTGGCCTGGGAACGCCTCGGGATCCCCCGGGAAGAGCTGGACGAAGTGACTGGGGAGAGGGAAGTCTGGGTTTCCCTGCTTAGGCTGCTGCCCCTGCGACCCAACCTCGGATAAACGGAGGAAGATGGATGGATGGATGGATGGATAATACAATACATGTAATCGGTTTTGCCATTAGTATCAGCCGATCTCACTCATGGATGTTTGGAATTGGCACCATAAAACACTGATCGGAACATCCCTAGTGCTTTCAAATGATTTTTTTTTTCAAACATTTTTTTATCAGATTAACCACGCTTTTGTTTGGGATTAATCAAGATTAATCACAGATTATTACTCACTTTTATCATTTAAATTAGCTCAAGAAAGACCCCAATATTTGGAGACAAATGCAATTTTATTGTCAGAATGTCATACAGGAAAATGTTTCTCGTGAATGTACGTCATTTATTTATTCAAAACAGTTTTATCTAAAGTACTGTCCGGGTGTACTTAGAAGTGAAATTTAGCAGAGAGTAAGCACTCCTCACTCATCTTTGCACTAATGTGTGCATTGACCTGATCACTGATCGTATAACAACCTGTGCCATGTTTCCAGATAACCATTCAAGGTTAAGATAAAGAAGCATGTGGTGTCAACATTAATTACCGTAATTTCCGGACTATAAGCCGCACCTGACTATAAACCGCACCAGCTAAATTTAGGGGAAAATACAGATTGCTCCATATATAAGCCGCACCCGACTATAAGCCGCAGGGTTTTGATGTGTAATTACCGTAGTATATAGGGGTTCCTGCTACCACGGAGGGGATTGTCGGGACAGAGATGACTGTTTGGGAACGCAAAGCGTCCCATTTATTAACAATTAAGAATGTTTGATTTAAATTGGCGGGTTATATGGACGGGAGGGGGGAGTTGTTTGTTATGCGGGATTAATTTGTGGCATATTAAATATAAGCCTGATCGTCTTGTGGCTAATAGTTATACATGTCTTGTGTTTATTTAAAACGCACCCGGGGAACTTGGGTGCGTTTGTTACAAATAAATCTTTCAATCATTCAATCAAACTTTCACATCTTTGACATGGCGAACAGCATTCGTGCAGAGTACAAATAATACAACGGTGCAAAGTAATACAAAGTGCTCGCCTGTATGTTATCAAAATAACCAGCCTACCGGTATATGAAAAGTCAGTCTTTAATCATTGTGTCACCGTCTTCCTCCTGCGTACTAAAACCACAGAAATCCTCTTCGTCGGTGTCGGAGAAGAACAGGCCGTAAATAAGCCGCACCCTTGTATAAACCGCAGGGACCAGAACGAGGGGGAAAAGTAGCGGTTTATAGTCCGGAAATTACGGTATGTGATTAATCTGTGTATATACATGATTAATGTGATATATTTTTTTATGATTAATCACATGAGTTAACTCACTATTTTTGATAGATCTAATTAGCATTAATAATATGAAATAAATCTACATTTTAATACTGGAACGCTACAAATTGCAGTTTGATGCAAAAATAACAGAATTGTGTTGCATCCATTCTTGTGAAGCAATAAGGAAGACGAAGAGGAAACATCTCATAAGACATCATGAACTGTGGAAAGGAAGACTTTAAGACAACACAAATCACAGCCCTGTCAGGACTCAGTGCAAAATAAAATAGATTGTGCAGAAACAGGAAGGATGTAATCCCCCTGAACATCATCTGAGAGAAGTCTTGATTCCCAGATGGGTGCTCACCTTCAACATGTTGTAGTCTTGCCAGACTGTTAAAGGCAAACATGGTCATAATAATGGCTCTTTAAAAGTCTTACATGAGCACTTTTTTCCAAAGCCCAAGGAAGTCTGCCCAACCTTCAGTTGAGCTGGGGGTGTTTCGGAGGGGTGGGTGGTATGTCTGAGGAGCTGATTGTGTCTCCTCAAACATTCAGGAACAATAGTTTTCATGCGACAGAGAATTTGGCAGGGCCTTCTGACAGGAGGGGGATGATGGAGGGCGAGCCAATCGGATGGGTGGGGGTGTGTGTACGAAGCCGCTGCTGGTAAGAGGAAATCCCAGAGATGAAATTACAGAACAATACAGATGATCGTAACTATTTTGTTCTACTGCAGATTCCGACAGTCAAGCCCCGGCCCCTTGCAGCTTGTCAGTGCTCTCTGTCTGAGGAGTGAATCAGATGACACAGTTGTGTGTGTGTGTGTGTGTGTGTGTGTGTGTGTGTGTGTGTGTGTGTGTGTGTGTGTGTGTGTGTGTGTGTGTGTGTGTGTGTGTGTGTGTGTGTGTGTGTGTGTGTGTGTGTGTGTGTGTGTATGTGTGTGTGTGTGTGTGTGTGTGTGTGTGTGTGTGTGTGTGTGTGTGCGTGTGTGTGTGTGTATGTGTGTGTGTGTGTGTGTGTGTGTGTGTGTGTGTGTGTGTGTGTAAGAGAGAGAGAAACCAATAGCTGCAATGTGGACATGCTCGCACTTCATGTTTCATACATGTACAAGCTGAGGGTAAACAATTTTAGTTGTAAAAATCCAATGGTGATCACAGCTGCCTCCTGTGGACATAAACATAGTTTACAGGTAAAGGCAGGTTCTTGTACAAAAACACTTTTAAAGTGTGTGTTTTAAGGCTGAAACGACGCGTCGACGTAGTCGACGTCATCGGTTACGTAAATACGTCGACGCCTTTTTTGTGCGTCGACGCGTCGCATATTTACGTCACACTACCGTCATGGCGGAGCGCAAAGCAGACTGTGCGAGCGAGGGGGAAAAAATCACGCCAAAAGTGGTCAAAAGTGTGGGAGTATTTCAATACACGGCCTAATAATGTTGTTGTATGCACACTGTGTCGAGCGGAAATGGCCTATCATAGCAGCACAACGGCTATGAACGAACATTTGAAAAGAAAACCATCAACCATCAACTAGTCAATCGTCCGCGTGAGCATACGTTGTCATCATTACACAAAAACATGAATGTGTCATTTGTATCTGCTAGGGGTGTAACGGTACGTGTTTTGTATTGAACCGTTTCGGTACGGGGCTTTCGGTTCGGTACGGGGGTGTACCGAACGAGTTTCTAAGCTAAAGCTAACTTTAGCTGCTAAAGTGTTAACAAGCTGCTTCGCTCCTTCTGCGGCTGCCTCTGTCTCAGCACGCAGCATTGTCCCACCCACACAACCATCTGATTGGTACACACAAAGCATTATCAGCCAATCAGCAGTGCGTATTCAGAGCGCATGTAGTCAGCGCTTCAGCGTGGAGCAGATAGGTGTTTAGCAGGTGAGCATCGGGCAGCGGACTCTCCCCAAATGATAATAAACACCTCCCAGTCAACTACTAGTAACATCACTATGAGCCCGTTGACCTTCTAGGAATATAAACTGGAGCTCAGCTCACTCGCAGTCCTGGCTTGAGGTGAAGGCTACCGGTAATTAGCTCTCAGTTCCAGCCACATTGACCCCTTCTGAGCACCTATTTTCAGCTGCTGGGAATATTGTAAACAAGAAAAGAAGCAGAGCATGTAGACATGCTAACATTTCTTCATTACAACTGTTAGTCACTCACTGGAATGAGTAGAATTGGTTATTGTGTACTGTGTTGGACTGGATGTTTATTTTGCACATTTTAAAAGCAATACTTAATGTTTACAGTGCTCCAGAATATTTAGATTGGCACTTTTTTGTATTGGATGTTTATCTTTATTTTTGCACATTTTAGCAAATAAGCAATACTTTCACTTTTGTTGAAATGTTTACACTGTTGTTACAGAATATTTCGTTTTGCACTTTTTTGTATTGGATGTTTATCTTTATTTTTGCACATTTTAAAGCAAAATAAGCAATACTTTAACTTTTGAAATGCTTATACTATTGCAGAATATTAAGATTTGCACTGGATGTTTACTTTTATATTTGCACATTAAAAAGCAAATAAGCTACTTTTAATTTTGTTAAATGTTAAAAGTTTTAAATGTTTACATTGTTACAGAATATTTTGTCATGTTGTTGTCAATGTTGACTGAGTGGCCATACTTCTTTTTTTTTTGTAAATAAAAGCCATGCCTTTTGAAAAAACAGGCCTACATTTATTTTTTCATCTTCGTTTTAAATAAAAAAAATAATCGGTAAAAGGAAAAATAATCTATAGATGAATCGAAAAAATAATCTATAGATTAACCGATTAATCGAAAAAAATAATCTATAGATTAATCGATAGAAAAATAATCGTTAGCTGCAGCCTTAGTGTGTTTGCAACTTGCTCAAAGTTAAATTTTTCCCCCAAAAAAATATAACAAGACCTAAGATGTTCCCTTTTTGGCCTCAGATCCTGATCAGATTTTTTGCCTCTGATTCCTAGTCCTGATCCCATACCATAACAACATATTATAGAACTGAAAACATTTTATAGCAGTAACTACAGTAAACATAATTACACTTTTATGAATTATTTTCTCATTAAATTTAGAATTTCCTCACATTGTTGTGAATCAGATGATCTAATATAAAGCTAACAACACTTTGGAAATGTAGCACCCTCTTTAATGAATAAATTAATGCAACATCCTTGGTTTTGACTCCAGTTTGTCATTGTTTGTTACTGCTCGATGTTTAAATTGCATTCTTTATAATTTATTATCATAATTACCCATTCTTCACCCTTAGTTATGCTACTTTGTGTGACTTGCTACTCTAAGTAAGACAGACAATTTATGAACTCAGTTTTAATTGGTTGTAGTTTTAATCTGGAATCAGATTAAATTAACAAGATGAATCCACTTAAAAATATTCTCTTTGGCTTCTGCAGCATCGTAACGTTGGTACTTGTACGTTCCTTCAAAAAGCCATAAATCTGTCAAACCGTCGTAAACATTCACAGCCTTCATGGGAAAGTCTCAGTGCACAGGACCTGTGGGAGAGCCGGCGGAACCATTGGGATGTTTCATGTCAGCGCACAGAGCAAACAGTCAGAGGATTTCCTCAATCAGAGGCTGGAGAGTGTGCAGTGAACAAGCTCACTGACAGAAAAATGGAGACCAGCGTTAGCAGCTGGGCGTGCTAACAACCTCTGGGACTTACTTTGGTGTGCAACACCCTTCAACTGCAGCATAAAGGGTCCCAATCAAACACGTGCTTGCAAACTCACTCACATTTCCACCAAAAAGGAAACCTTTGGAGAATCGCCACTTTGATGAGTCGTGGAAGTATTCAGCATCATTGTCAGTGACCTCTATGTCTCCTCAGCTGCAATTACCCCAGAACATCTGTCCAGTTTCCACAACAACTTTGAAATATTTACAAAAATACACACAGAGTGACACAGTTTCATATATGAACTTTTTTAGTACTCCACGAGAGATTTCTTTAACTGAAAAGATCTCACAGCTGGGCGTGCAGTAGGAAGTAGCCAATAAATGCTCATTTCCACTGATGCTTAGTAGGAACGTTGGTACATTTCAGTGGTCACTGTGCCAGCTGCTGCAGAATGAGGTATTGTTTTATGCAGATGGTGAAATCCAAATACCTCATTCTTCCCTTTTCCATTAAGCCTGTCAACTATTAATAACTATATATCGACCTCTTTTGTCAACAAGAGCGACACCTACAAATAATATGCTTGAGGAGGGACAATGGGGAGTTCCCTGGGATTGAAAACAGGATGAAGCTGCCTCATACTGTATGTGTGTGTTTGTCTGTGTGGCTGTGTGTGGGTGGGTGGATGTTTTGGATGTTTTTAAGTGTCCTACTTAAGGCACTAAGGGGTACAATGCCACAGTCATAGTCATCCATATCAGCAAATCACTTATTGACCACAAGCGTAGTCATTCACCCTTAGCATTTAATAACTAATAACCACTCATTTCTGACTAATACTTCATAAATCAAATTAAAAGAACATTGAGTTTAAGTTACAATACAAAAACAGATTACTACACAAACGAGACGGTCACAAATATTTATTTTTGGCAAGACTTGTTTTCATATGTTAGACCAATTTATCTTACACAAATTAAGTGTGCCTACTAAATATTTCAAGTATTCTGAAAAAGATTGCCTTGTTCTGTTGGCAGATCTTTTTTTGTATTATTGTAATTAATTTACAATTCATCTCATATTTAATATCTTTTTTTGATAATTTATCTCCGATTTTATATATTCTTGGTCATAAATAAGTATTTTTACCTTGATTTAAGTGATTTAGTCCTGCTTAGTCAGTCAGTCTTCCTGTTCTTCCTAACCCTGTAACTGTATACACTGTCTGTTAGACGGATTATACTTAAAAACTAATTGTGTTGTACTTTTAGGTGCAATGACAATAAAGTTCTATTCTAGGGATTCTCAAATTGTAGTACGAGGGCTCCAGGAACAACTGCCAATATTACACAGAGGACCAATACAATAGGAACACAAAATCATATTAATTTTAACAGTAGAAGCATGTATGCCAACATTGATAGCAATAAACTATAGTTAAGGTCATTTAAATAACCATATAAAATAATAATGATCTCAGAAACCTGGATGCAGGAAGGGGAATAAACTTTGAATTGGATGGATATGAACTTAACTATATTAACAGGAAATATAAAACTGGAGGTGGAGTAGTAGTGTATGCGAAAAAATATCTGAACTATAAACTATATGTTAGTATATACAGTATAGAGCACCAAAGTTAAGTATAGTGACATGCGCAGACTGGTTTAAAGCAACTTTTACAAATAACCAAAAAACAACTTTTATACGTGGAGACTTCAACATTGATCTTCTGAACCCAAATAAGCAGAAAACAATTGATGACTCCATAAACACAATGAACAATATGAGCCTGTACCCAAAAATTTTTAAAGCAAGCGGAATAACAGTACACAGTGCCACTTTAATCGACAATATATTCAATAATGACTTTAACAACAAAACAAAGAGTTGTTTGTTAATCATTGATATTACAGATCATCTTTCATTAAAAACAAGACGGTCACAAATATTAAAAATAAGTTGAACATAATTATAAAACATACAAAAACAATGTTACATTCTCTATGTAAAAGTAAGAAAGAATATTACAATAAAATACTAAACACAAACAAAAATAACATTAAAGCAACATGGAACATCTTAAACAGTATTATCAAGAAAGACCATAAGAAAGCAGAATACCCCCAATACTTGTTTGATGGATACGTGAAAAAGGATAGTATGGAATATGTAGTCAAAGACTTCAACAACTATTTTGTAAATATTAGACAAAATCTAAAAGAAAATGTTCCCAAAAACACATCTGATGATTTTGAAAATAACATTGAAAGAAATCCCAACTCAACTTTCCTAAGCTCTATGACAGTAGAGGAAATAATAGATATTGTAAACAAAAATAAATCTAAAATGTCCACTGATTATGAAGGAATCAATATGAAAATTATTTTTAAAAAGGCCTTAATAGAAATATCAGAACCATTAATGTACGTATGTGACTCGTTATTTCAAATAGGAAAATTCTGAGACCAATGAAAATAGCTAGAGTAATGCCAATTCACAAGACAGGAGACACACATCAATTCACTAACTACAGACCAGTCTCATTACACAATTCTCAATAATTGTTGAAAAATTATTTAACTGTTAACAGATAAGACACATTTTTTAACAAATATGAAATACTGTCAGCTAGCCAATACGGATACAGAGAAAATATCCCAACATCAATGGCAATAATTGAAATATCTGAAGAAATTACCAACGCAATAGATCAGAAACTGTGACGATGCGAATGTTCGTTCTCCCAGGAATGCAGATCGGGCTTCGGACACAGCTTGCAGGTAAGAAATTATTTATTTAAGAAATAAATAATACTGAACAAACAAAACGTGCTCATAGCACTAAAAGCAGAAACAAAAGGAGCTAGCGTGGGAGCTAGAAGCCAGGTAAACAGAGCCTTTAGCGTGGAAGCTAGAAGGTTAACAGAGCCTTTAGCGTGGAAGCTAGAAGGTTTCAGAGCAGGAACAAAAGTCGTCATCTGTTGTAAGGAAACAAACTACGAAGCAAGACAGACTGAAAGGGAAGGCAGGCTTATATAATAATGACAGTGATGACTAACAGGTGCGCGTCAGAAAAACACGCAGCAGGTGAAAACAATAAGCAGCCATGGCAACAAACCCAGGTGTACAAACAGGCACTCAAGGAGTCCAAAACTAACAGAAAACACAAGTGCCTTGAAAACGTAAACAGAAATATGATCCGGGCAGCGGATCATAACAAGAAACAATCTGCAGCTGCAGTATTTATGGACCTATCAAAAGTATTTGACACAATCAATCGAAATATCCTACTACACAAATTAGAACGATACGGCATTGGGGGAGCGGTGTTGAACTGGGTGAAAAGCTACTTAACCAATAGGAAGCAACGCATGTGGATAGGAGATCACACATTAGACTGTTTAGATACATATCCTGTGGCGTACCTCAGGGGTCAGTTCTGGGAACAAAACTATTCAATCATATACCCATCCATCCATCCGTCTATCCATTTTCTACCGCTTGTCCCTCTCTGGGTCGCGGGGGGGTGCTGGAGCCTATCCCAGCTGCACTCGGGCGGAAGGCGGGGTACACCCTGGACAAGTCACAGAGCCAACACAGATAGACAGACAACATTCACACTCACATTCACACACTAGGGACAATTTAGTATTGCCAATCAACCTATCCCCAGGTGCTTGTCTTTGGAGGTGGGAGGAAGCCGGAATACCCAGAGGGGACCCACGCAGTCACGGGGAGAATGTGCAAACTCCACACAGAAATACCCCGACCCCAGGACCTTCATATTGTGAGGCACACGCGCTAACCCCTGTGCCACAGTGCTGCCCCAATCTGTATACAAACGACATTAATAAAAGCACAAAAGGTAATACCATTTGCAGATGACAACTCAAGGGAAAAATCTGAGACCAAATAAATAAATTCTGAGACCATGAGATAATAAAAACGGTGCAGTTAGAAATGGACAAACTAAAGAAATGGTTTGATAAAACAGATTATATTTGCCCTGGGCATGATGAGCCCAGGGCGCCCTGGGCATGATGAGCCCAGGGCGCTGTTTATGTGAGGGTGCACGCTCAAAAAAAAAGAAGACCAAAACAAAACTCGCCATTTTTCGAAACTACTGCCACTCATTTCCATTAGTGGCTGGACAGAAGGCGGCACATTTGCTTCAAAAGGGTTTCTGCGGTGCATTAAAAAGTGTTAAAAAGTAATTAAATGGATTTTGGGGAAAAAAATAAGGCCTTAAGTGGCATAAGAAAGTATTAAGTACGACATCCAGAGGCATTAAAAATGTAATACAATTGTACGACTGAGTCAATATGTCAATCCATCAAACGATATATGAAAATGGACCGAATAACGTTTCGTCGATAAATCGTTAAGTCTGTCTGTGTGTTCCTTTCCTTTGTCTCTGGGTTTAAAACTAGGTACAAGCGGTGTTGTAAGGTCTGAAAGCTTCCAAAGCGCTTCCTCCGCAGGAGCCACTCCGCTGGACGGCAAAGTCAAACGGCTTTGCCATTCTTTGGCATTCAGTCCTTGACTCTGACACCATGTCGTGTTAATGAGGGAGCTGAGCTTGTTTCATCCCACCCCGACAGATGCTGGCGTGGAAAACCGCACAGGCCACCACAGTGTATATGTTTATTTTATTTATTTATTTATTTATTTATTTATTTATTTATTTATTTATTTATTTATTTATTTATTCATTAATTTTATTTGATTGATTTATTTATTTTTTGTAGCTGTATGTAGAAATGGCTGGTTGCATCAGCTCTGCTCTTTTAATATATTGAATGTCCTTTGTGATGTTTGATGTTTCCCTCTTACACACATGCTTATGTGTGATATGGCTATGAGTTTTTTTCTTCCTTGGCCTCAGTCTGGACCCTCTCTCCTGGGGCCCAGGCTTAGACTGATTTTTTTTTTCTCACCCTCCCTCCCCAGCTTATACTCACCTTTTTTGTAAGGGCCGCCGGAAGTTGGCAGACCCGTCAGCGATCCTGTTCTGTCTCCCTGTAATGTTTGTCTGCTCTTGAATGGGATTGATCTGAAAATCTTATTTTCCCCTTGGGGATTATTAAACTATTTCAGATTCTGATTCTGATTCTGAAGTCAGGATGCAATAGGTTTAAGCTCACCTGTGACTCTAACAGTATAACCCGTCAAAATGAAAAACAGATCATAGTAACCCAATGCTAAATGTTTCTATAGCAATATGAAACCTTTGACCTGACTCGCCAACAATCAGGGCTGTGTTGTGCGTAGGGCTCCATGAGCATTTGGGAGCTCCCGCGGCGGCCCCTCGCCCGCACCAAAGTCAGCCCAAACAAGAGAGAAAAGAATGAATGATTTGATTAACGTGGACCCCGACTTAAACAAGTTGAAAAACGTATACTAGTGTTACCATTTAGTGGTCAATTGTACGGAATATGTACTGTACTGTGCAATCTACTAATAAAAGTTTCAATCAATCAATCAATCAAAGAGCAGGCAGCTCTCACATTGAGCGTGTGCCAAGAAAGATTGACAGCAATCGATCTGACCCATCAGCGGTCAGATGCGTCCACCGGCAGTTACAAATCAGGAGCAAGTAAGATAAAAAAATTAAAAATCAGGACGAATCTGGAGCATCATACGAAGGTGGATATGTTACGTATGTTGTTGAATTAAAGAAAAAGTCGTGGCAACTGTGGCAGTGCATTTACACCCGAGCTGCTGACATGCTAATCATGACATAAAAAGTAAAATCTGTTTTAGACTGATCTAGAGATAACATTTTACAGACACAGCTGGTCATTTATTGCATGTCTAATTAACGTCTTTGTTGACACATACATTCACCGTTGTTGAAATTAACAATTAATTGACCAGATGGTTGTGGTATGTTGGCTTGAGTTGGCTAGAAATTTTGGGCTATTTTGTATGGAGGTAAAATGTCGCCATCTCTTTGTGAATTTCATTCTTAAGAGTCATTGGCGTCGTTAGGCCTATTTCTTAAAAACATTTCTTAAGCCCCCCTAAATAATTTGGTGTGGTTTTCTTTTTTCTTTTTTTTTACAAAAAATTGCAGAAAAATACAATATAAATATGCAAGAATATGAGTTTAAATAGATAATAATATAACCTGCTATTAATATTCACTATGATTGTAAATCATTTGAATACCCTTTGTCAGCGCATATTATCCAATCCAATCCGTTCCATCAGTAACGCCCGCATTACTATACTAAAAATCCAAGGTCGAGCCAGACCGCAGTTGCACGTCCTGCAGTGTTTACGGAACTAAACTCGAAGTAAACATGCTTCAATTCTAGTTGTCTCAGTACTGGCGCATTTGTGGCAATTTCAAAGATTCTGTGCAATCAAAGTCATTCTCACATTTTCTGAACTGTGGAGAAGATTATGGAAGAAGAAGTCTAGCGCAGTTTTGGGCACATTTGCCTCGACGTCTACTCTGAAGAGTGTGTTGGCGGCAGTGGTGGAACATTGATTGACGTGAGTTCCTAAAACATTATTTTCGCCTGTTTCTGCTAATTTGTAATTTATTTTAATTTTGTATCAGTTTATTTCCATGAATAATATACATCAATAATACTGTATATGTCATAAGCGTCACCATTATTTGCTATTGTACGACTGGAGCGCGGGAGAGTTCACACTGAAGTCGCATCAAAACACTATCTGATTGATTTGTAATATAAAACTCATAATAATGTTGTCTATAATATTGCTGACAGAAAAATAACTTCCATACCGTATGATAAGCAAATCACACTACTACTGCTTTGCAGTATAGGTGTGCTACTTATACTTAATTAATGTAGATTAATAGTACTACAGTTATTTTAGAGTACCGTATTATAAATGATAAATGGGTTATACTTGTATAGCGCTTTTCTACCTTCAAGGTACTCAAAGCGCTTTGACAGTATTTCCACATTCACCCATTCACACACACATTCACACACTGATGGCGGGAGCTGCCATGCAAGGCGCTAACCAGCAGCCATCAGGAGCAAGGGTGAAGTGTCTTGCCCAAGGACACAACGGACGTAACTAGGATGGTAGAAGGTGGGGATTGAACCCCAGTAACCAGCAACCGTCCGATTGCTGGCACGGCCCCTCTACCAACTTCGCCACGCCGCATTTACACATTTAGGCGCATTTACAAAACCTTTCATTTTCTCAAAAATCGACAGTGCGCCTTATCACCCAGTGCGCCTAATGTACAGAATAGTTCTGGTTGTGCTTACCGACCTCGAAGCTATTTTACTGGTACATGGTGTAATGATGAATGTGACCAGTGTATGGCACTCATATAAGAGAGATGTGTAGACTGCAAGATGACATAATTAAACAACACCCAAACTTAAAATGTTCCGTTGACAATTTAGAACATTACACACGGCGTTAAAAAATCTGTCAAATTTTTTTAGTGCGACTTTGGTAAGCTGAGAAGCCGCACCACTTCATGGATTGTCGAAGCATTACGTCTACCATAGTCAGACGTACTGTGCTTCAACATACGGTATTACTATAGTTTGTGTATAAGGACCGCACAATGCCATCTATGAGCAAAATATTATCTGCCGTTTTGTTTCGCAATATAATGCAAAACCAACTTTTCTTACCTTTTGGTAACTGCTGATGTATATTTGGGATCTGCATAAGTCCGCCATTGTAGTCCGTGAAGACGCCGTAGTCGATAAGTTTCTTCTTTTTCTCTATCTTTATGTGATGGGGCATTCATCCTCCGCTGTTGCCATTTCTAATATAAAGTAGCGTAAGTTCTAACTTATATCTCGCTATAGCACTAAAAACTACCGGTGTAGTTGATTTACATAATTCACCCACCAAACTTTGGTTATTACAGTTCCGGTTGGACGTTTTTTCACGTGACACATTTCCGAAGTTGTTGTTGCACTAGAGAGCCACGGATGAGAAGATGCTGCTCTGTTATTGATTTAAGTCATGTCTGAATGTCATTAAAATAGTTAGCGCCATCTTTTGACACTTCTTTGACTCCCGTCCTTGCACGCTACACTGCTACAACAAAAATGACTGTGAGAAGACTATATAAATAAACATTGATTGATTGATTGATTGATTGATTGATTGAAGACGCTGTCGAAGGTGAGCCACGTAAATAAGACCGCCCACATAAAGCGACTTGAAGATGGTCTGTAAAACAATCTATGCAACCACCATTACATGTTATGTAGACCACAAGGAAGTGTTTTCAATTTAGAAAAAAATCATAATATGTCCCCTTTAATGCGCCTTTCAATTTAGTGCGCCTTTTGTATGAAAATAGACCTGATTAGACCCGCTCTTCTGCCGTCCGCCTTATAATACGGTGCGCCCTATTGTTCGGAAAATACGGTAGTTTTGGTGGCTCTGAAGGCTGGATGCGCTGACAGACTCATAGTCAAAAAGATGGCGTTATATGGGTGTTTGTTATTGTCTGCTAGCTTTTCCATGCAAAAACACTGTCCTTGTGTTTGGGCCGTCTCATGCTTACTGAAGATGACTAAAGCTTTCTTACACTTACACTTGCAACCATTTAGATGTATCCATTGTTGTGTAATTCTAATACAGTGCCAAAATGTTGGGAGCGAAAAGATCTTGCAAGTGCAAAAATGCTTTGCTCGCGCGCTTTGCACGGTCTCATCCCAGGAACCTCTTGGGGGTTGGGGTTCTATTCTTCTTATATTCTAGGAAGGTGGCCCCCAAAAAAGGGGCGGCCCTGCCAACAATAAATACATTTCCCAATGTCTAGGATGTGGAACTAAGGTATTGTTCATTTTATTCTAAACATGTTGCAATTTTTGTCATTTCTGTTGGTAGTCTAACTGAGCCTGCAGTGTCTCAGACTGGAAGTCTCTGCAGAGAGTGGTGAGGCGGCGGAAAAGATCATCAGGACTCCTCTTCCTCCTATCCGGGAAATCGCAAAAATCCGCTGCCTGACCAGGGCTCAGAAAATCTGTAGAGACTCCTCCAACCCTCACCAAAGACTGTTTTCACTGCTGGACTCTAGAAAGAGGTTCCACATTCTCCGTAGCAGAACCTCCAGGTTCTGTAACAGCTTCTTCCCTCAGGCCGTAAGACTCTTGAACGCATCATATTAATCCCCTCAATTCCCCCCAAAAACGGATTAACTCACTGGAATATAAAAACAATATAACATACATCCATAAACGTGGATGCATATGGAAAAAGTGCAATATATTTATCTGTACAGTAATCTATTTATTTATATCTGCACCTTATTGCTTTTTTATCCTGCACTACAACAAGCTAATGCAACAAAATGTTGTTCTTATCTGTACTGTAAAGTTCAAATTTGAAAGACAATAAAGGGAAGTCTAAATCTAAATAAACCTCTTTTTGAGATCTAGTTTAAACAGCTTGTGCCTAGGAAAGAGTATTGTTGATGATAAACCACCTGGTGGCGCACATATATTGCCTACCTGCTGCTCTCACTACAGGAAACTGGACTCTTTTGAGCAAGTCAAGTGAGCATATAAATTACTTCACTGAAGCTCTGAGGTGACAGATGAAGAGTAAAACAATGAACCAGATAACACTGTTTGTTCAGGTGAGCTTGATAATTATTATATTATTATTATTTCTTGCCACTTTATGTTGTATATTTTTTATGAGATTTGCTTTCATTTACTCTTTCAATTTGTATTCTGTCTATTTGTATTTGTGTTTGACTTTCCCTTCTTCTGTTACCGAATAGCCTTATTTTAGTTTTACTGAGGTTTAAGGATAGTCTGTTTTTGTCAAACTCTCTTTTTAATTTATTTATTTCTTCTGTAAATTTTTGGGATCAATACTGGAACTTAGATTAGATCAACAAAATAAAAGTAGTGTTTTTTCTTTACAAAAATACTCAAGTAACAGTAAAAAGTATGTTGCATTAAAACAACTTTTAGAAGTAAAACATATCCAAAAAGTAAATATATCGGAGTAAATGTAGTGTGTTACTACCCACCCCTGTCAATCTCTGAAGATTTATTAAGCATCGCATTGTGATATTGAATGTCAATTCCAGGTAATAGCTGTGTATTACGCAATCCCAAGTCACGCAGAAGTTCGTGCGACATGTGACCAAAATGTTGACGTAGACTGCCCATGTCGCGACAGCCCCAAGTTTTTGGGGCTGAGATGGTATAAGGTAGGTGATGTTTCTACCTCTTGAAGAAAACGACATTTCATTCTGCATCTCAAAGTGACTTCAATGTGGGCAGATGAGTGGCGAAACCAGATATGCTATTATCAGCACCAGTGACAATGAGAATGAGAAGTCCAATTTTCACCGTCCAGCCATGTTTGGAGAGAGGAACAGTCTGCATCTGCCAAGAGTAACCCCGCAGGATTCCGGCACCTATAAATGTATCATCCGTGCAGGCATAAATCGTCAAAACAAAGAATGTACGGTCAACCTTCTGGTTCATGGTAAAACATTGTTTATTACATTTTCAGCATCCAAACATCCATCCATCCATCCATTTTCTACAGCTTGTCCCTCTCGAGGTCAGAGCCTATCCCATTTTAAAATAACCATAAATAAAGTTAGTTAAAGTACCACTGATAGTCAGACACACACTAGGTGTGGTGAAATTACCCTCTGCATTTGACCCTTCCCCTTGTTCCATCCCCTGGGAGGTGAGGGGAGCAGTGAGCAGCAGCGGTGGCCGTGCCCGGGAATACTTTTGGAGATTTAACCCCCAATTCCAACCATTGATGCTGAGTGCCAAGCAGGGAGGTAATGGGTCCCATTTTTATAGTCTTTGGTATGACTCGGCTGGGGTTTGAACTCACGACCTACCAATCTCAGGGTGCACACTCTAACCACAAGGTCACTGAGCAGTCCAAATGTCCAATATTCCAAAATTTTCAGCAGGATAGTATAATTACTAGTGTCATGTCACCCCATTTCAGAACCATTGGATCTGTCTTTTTAAATGTTGACGGTGGTTTCCCTTGACAGCAGCGTTTCACACAAAAGTGATTTACAAGAAACACTCCTGCACAGCACTTGCAGTGAAATGTTCACCTCTGCGACAACAGGAAATGGGTGTGGGCAAAATGAAAAACCACAGTTGTTTTCAATTATGTTTTTCATAATGCATCTCTTTATGGACTTTTTTTGGAATTATCATTAGCAATCCTTATGTGAGACAAGCACACATACAGTATGTCTTTCCTTTTTCATGCACTCGAACTCATAACATACAGCTCATACTAGACAGCTAACAATCTAGCTGATGGGTTTCATCTATTCTGCCTAAAAAACGGCGTCTGAAACACCACCAACAAAAATCCACTCAAATGTTGTGACCTTCATATTAACCAAGTATTAGTGTTATTATTATTATTATAAGAGCTAACACAGAGGTACTACTTTTAGCCGCACCTTGATCCCAGAGAGATAACTAGCTTATGCAACTATTGACATACTAGTCGGTGAGCTGCTTCATCGCCTCTGAGTTGGTAAAAGTTAATTCTAGAAGGTTGTGATGATAAGCCGAGGATTTGGTTAACACTGACATTCAACATAGACCCGGAGACATCACGAGAAAGACACAAAAAGATGCTTGTTTTCACCTATTTCTTTTTTGTAAACCTCTGGAGTGACGATTACGATCTAATCAGGTAAAACACAAGTTTTGAGGTTAAATACATAATCATCCCAACCCAGTGAGAGCAGACATTGTACAGTTAGTACTACTAAGTTCTGTATCCTCATTTGTCCCAAAGTAGTCCTCGTCTCTCATGAAGTCTGCCATGATTAGTAGTTGTTGATGGAAATAGCGAACATTGTGATGCGTATGTGAAATCAATGTGACGCCGTTATGCTTAAAATTAGCAAAATACATAAATGTTACATGTTATAATTCAATCAATCAATCAGTCAAAGTTTACTTATAAAGCCCTAAATCACGAGTGTCTCAAAGGGCTGCACAAGCCACAACGACATCCTCGGCTCCGATCCCAATTGATGTATCTGTTACTACATTACTTACTGTATATACTTACATCATGTATATACATTTTTGATTGAGTTTATTTTTACAGTGCTTTATAGACAGAATAGATCAAATCCCCGTTACCTGTATTGTTAGCCACCTATTGCTAGAGTTTATTTCTTAGTTGGAATGCATACAAAAATTAAGACGTGTTCTTGTCTCACATAAGGATTGGGAATGATATGCAATGATATTCAATGAAACTGTCAGCATAGTTTGATGTAAAAAAAATCAGTTCATAAGATTCAAAAATTCAGTGTCAGCACGGTGCTTGGCACAGGGGTTAGTGTATGTGCTTCACAATAAGAAATTCCTGGGTTCGATTCTCGGGCTCGGGGTCTTTCTGTGTGGCGTTTGCATGTTCTCCCCGTGACTGCGTGGGTTTCCTGCAGGTACTTCCTCCCACTTCCAAAAACATGCACCTGGGGATAGGTTGATTGGCAACACTAAATTGGCCGTAGTGTGTGAATGTGAGTGTGAATGTTGTCTGTCTATCTGTGTTGGCCCTGTGATGAGTGGCGACTTGTCCAGGATGTACCCCGAATGCAGCTGGGATAGGCTCTAGCATCCCCGCAACCTCGAGAGGGACAAGCGGTAGAAAATGGATGGATAGATGGAAATTCGGGGTCAAAAAAAAGGTTTCGTAATAAAGACTCAAACTAACCTCCATATCGCACAGCCCACATTCGTGAATGTCTTCTCCTCTAATTTCATTGTCGTGACTGATGTTTTCAAAATGTGAAAGGGGAACTGCACTTTTTTTGGGAATTTTGCCTATCGTTCACAATCATTCTGAAAGACATTATGACGGATGAATTTTTCCAATATTCCACCCATAAAATCCGATAATTTACCATTCAAAAAGCGCCAACAATACTCCATTTACATTTTGTGAATTGAATATTAACCAAGTATTAGTGATATTGTTATTATAAGCGCTAACGCAGACAAACTATTCATAGCGGCCACGTAATCACTTCCGTTTGTCCCCATGTTTACATCATAGAATGGTTTGCTGCTTCCTCGCTTCCCTGCTCCCTGTAAATTTATTGCAGATCATAAATCATGCTACTCACCTGGACAGTAGATGGCTGAGGAGATAATCTGACAAGTTGGGACACTTTAATCGCCATATAGGACCTGTAACTGGCGAGGACGACACAAAAAGCGCTTGTCCCCCTCCTCCCCCCATCCCGTTTCTTCACCAGGATTATGATAAATTTTTCATTTAAATGGGAATAAATGAACATCCCAGCAGTCGGCATCCTAATGACAGCAGACCTCGTACAGTAAGTGATGTTTTATTATGTTTGTTGGCTCTCTTAAAGTCTGCAGTGAGTAATAATCAGTGATGAAGAAAAAACCCAAAAACAAACAGTGTGATGCGTTTTTTTAATTAATGTGCAGCGAATGCTTAAAATGAGCAAAATACATAACTATTAAATATTATTATAAATGTGCCTGTTACTACATTACATATATACTTACATCATACATACAAAACCCAAGTGAAGGTGTTTGGATGTTTTTTAGGGGCTTTTTAGGTAGAATTTAATGGCTCCCATAGGCTCCATTGTAACCGGACTTTTGATGGCATTTATTTAATATTTACAATGGAGAAAAAAAATCCATCTGTCATGTATTTCGTAATGATTGTGAACAATAAGCAAAATTCTAAAACAAAGTGCAGACATATGAGCGTCTTTCAGCCTTAACGCTGCACGCCCCGGGGGACAGTGAGGACGTCCAGGGAAGTTTGCCATTATATTGTTATCAGTGACAAAGCAGGAAAGGTCTAGAAATATGTCTGTGAAAAATGTCAAATAAGGCGCCCTGTCTTTCATTTTACGTGTACTTCATCACGCAAAACGGGGTCTTACTGATCGCGGGGCCCTACGCCCTGCTGTTGTGTGTCATATATATTATGTTAATTTTGTCATTTGGGGTTTTGTACAGGAAAAAAATCTTCAGTTTGAGCTTAAAATGTTTTTGCTCTACAGTAATTGATCAAGACCACTGTTTATATATTTAAAAAAATATATATGGTTTAAATAAGTACAGGAAAAAAATCTTCAGTTTGAGCTTAAAATGTTTTTGCTCTACAGTAATTGATCAAGACCACTGTTTATATATTTAAAAAAATATATATGGTTTAAATAATAACATGCATTCCATCCATCCATTTTCCACCCCTTGTCCCTTTTGGGTGGCGGGGGGTGCATTCATTAATGCTTTTTGTGTCATTACAGCGTGCACACCAACACCAAGGCTAAATGTGTCGAACACACATGTTAACTCCAGCAAACATGTCGAGGACCTGCCAGTCATGTGGAGCGTTCTGGGTTACTTGTCAGTGAGCTTGGTCAAAGTGCTTTTATCATGCGCCACCATTTTGGTAAATATTTTCCATGTATTCAGTATAGCACACTCTTGTCAGCATTTACCATGGAAGCATTTTACTAACCCACATGTTGCTTTAGAAACTGTGTGGGCTTCTGTACAGCTTCTTATGCTGATTTTCTCTTTTCCACTTCAGGTTATACGAGCTTGTCATACCAGAGTTTCAAGATCAGTGCAACAAAACTAGTGAGGTTTTCAGTCAGCTTGATTGGAGATAGTCCACATCATATCTCAAGTTTGATCCCGTTGTCTTCAATTGTTTGTAGAGAGTGTTATGTGTGTTTGTAAATGGGTGTAGTTCTTTTGAGGATGTGAAGATAGGTAAATGAAACTGGCGTAACGGAATGGAAGTTTCAGTTTCATTTACCGGACTCAGAATACCACCACAACTCAATAATAAATATTCTTTAAACAGGTCCATAAATGACTTTGTGTTTTCCTCCTCGAACTATTGCAGTGAAAATATGTATGGAGTCTGTGTTTTTGAAATGCCCACATTAAGCTGTCCAACAAGTTGTCGTAAATCAGGAGCAGCTGCTGAAAGTGTAGAGTGGCAGGTGCAGAGAAAAGTGTCATGTCTGTGTTAATCATGTTTTTGTTTTGCTTGGTTTTTGGACTCTTTTTTCAGTTATAAATAATAAATGATAAATGGGTTATACTTGTATACCGCTTTTCTACCTTCAAGGTACTCAAAGCGCTTTGACACTATTTCCACATTTACCCATTCACACACACATTCACACACTGATGGCGGGAGCTGCCATGCAAGGCGCTAACCAACAGCCATCAGGAGCAAGGGTGAAGTGTCTTGCCCAAGGACACAACGGACGTGACTAGGATGGTAGAAGGTGGGGATTGAACCCCAGTAACCAGCAACCCTCCGGTTGCTGGCACGGCCACTCTACCAACTTCGCCACGCCGTCCCTAGTTCCTGGTTTCACTTCCTTGTTTTGTTTGGTTTCCATGGTCACCCATTAGTTTTCACCTGTCATGTCACGCACCTGTTTTCACTGATCATGTCACTATTTAAATCTGTCATTTTCTGTTGGTCTTTCTGGCGACATCACATTCACCTTCTCCGTACATTCATGCTCCACATTTATGCTCTGCCTTCTTTATGATCACGCGTCTTCATGTCCTGTGCTATGCCAAGTAAGTTTTTGTTTATTGTTCATAGTTTTTGTGCCCACGTGCATGTCTTTTGTTTCATAGTCAAGTTTGTACCTCCGCTGTGAGCGCCTTTTGTTTATTCCTTTTTATTGTCCCTATATTAAATTATGTACTCACCTTAAGCCACGTCCGGTCCACATCATTTGCACCACGGGAGAACAAATCACGCCATAGACCAAGTCATGACAGATGTCGCCAGCAGAATAGTGTTGTGTCGTTCGCGAACGATTCGTTCAAAAGAACAAATCTTTTGAGTGAACGTACTGAACCGAATCACTTCATGAACTGATTCGTTCCTTTCTCAGTTCAGTTGAGCTCCGCCGCGACCATGCCGGTATGAGTGGAACTGGCGCATTCTGTGACTCACTGAACCCTCGACGTCGGCGAACGACGCAGCCAATGAGAGGGCGGGGGGAGGGACTGAGCGAACGATTCGTTCACCGCGGATTAACGACATGAATCACTCAGTGAACGTCAATGCTCTCGCTCTCTGCTCTGCTTGCCCCAATGCCGCGAGTGATTCTCCCCCCGTCGCGGGGATATGTTTTATGCCATTGGCATCCGTTCTCCATTCATTCTCCAAGCTAACGGCTAATGTTGACTCAAGCCACATGAAAACAAACACACGTCCCCATTATCTCAACACATAAAGTTAAAGAAAATCCGTGCAGGCTGAGCAGCAGCGACGCGAGGGGGAGGGGCAGAGGGTAACGTGTAGGGCAGGCTGTTTTGAGAAGATTTAAAATAAAAATAATAACTAATGTATGTACACATACATAGGCTATTATTTACACAGTTATTGTAACAAAAATAAATTTCTCCTTGGGGATCAATTCTGATTCATATTATTATTATTATTATTATTATTATTATTATTATCCATTCTACTGCAACTGTTGTTGTTGTTGTTGTTTAGTAGCTATCATCATCATTATAATAATGCTGATTTGCAATTAAACTGATTCGGTACACGTACTGAACTGGCCACCGTGTGGCGTTGTCAGTCACTGATTCTAGTGATCCGTACCGTCAAAAGAACTGCAGAAGAGATTCGGTACACGTAATGAACTGCGGCCACCGTGTGGCGTTGTCAGTCACTGATTCTAGTGATCCGTACCGTCAAAAGAACTGCAGAAGAGATTCGGTACACGTACTGAACTGGCCACCGGGTGGCGTTGTCAGTCACTGATTCTAGTGATCCGTACCGTCAAAAGAACTGCAGAAGAGATTCGGTACACGTAATGAACTGCGGCCACAGTGTGGCGTTGTCAGTCACTGATTCTAGTGATTCGTACAGTCAAAAGAACTGCCGATCCCATGAAAACAAGCCACATGAAAACAAAATGAGAGTAGACCAGTAGAGGAGACAGAAAGAAGGGGCGGGGGGTAAAGTGTAAGCAGGCTGTTTTGAGAAGATTTAAAATAAAAATTATAACTAATATATGTACACATACATAGGCTATTATTTACACAGTTATTGTAACAAAAATAAATGTCTCCTTGGGGATCAATTCTGATTCATATTATTATTATTATTATTATTATTATTATCCCTTCTACTACAACTGTTGTTGTTGATAGATTAACGCGAGTCCCTACGCAGTGCGCGAATGTCTGCACTGTACTGTTTGTACTACGCACGCCCCCCACAATTTTTTTTTTTTGGGGGGGGGGGGTGATTCGGTGAACAAATTTTTTGAACGAATCAATTTAAGGAACTGATGCTAGTGATTCAGTACAGTCAAAAGAACTGCCGATCCCATCACTACAGCAGAAGAGTTCTCCCGCAAGATTGGACGAAGGAACGTGGGAGGTCCTGCGCGCCATGGAAGCCGAGACACTTCGCCATCCCCCCATGGAGCGCAAGGATCTCATGTGGGGTCCGACTGGCAAACTGGTGCCGATCAGCTCCGTTTGGCCCGGGGACGTTGGCGCGTCATCCCTGTCCCGGAAGCGCCGCTCCAGACAGAGGACGTAGGGAAGGTGAGCGGACAGCACGTGGCGCTCCCGCAAGCTCCTCCCCCTCCGGCCGGAAATGGACCGCAGCCTGCCCGGCTTCCCCAGGATGACATCATAGACCAAGATGTTTTTTTCCTGAATTATTTTTCTTTTGATCACACGCATCCAACCAAAAACTCTAAAGACATAATAAGACACTATCAAAACATGTTTTTAGAAATAAGAGCATGTCAGTCACAGTCACCCAGATTTCATGCCCCGCCCCCCAAGACTCAAACCCCGCCCCCGTCACAAATGTTTTCTTTTTATCCGCCCACACAACCCCAGGTGGGGAATAAGGAAATACTTTTGAGACAATTTAAAGGGGAAGATTCTGCCCCCCTCCTGACCTCCCTCCACCCACCCCAAAAGACGGTTCCAGACCGCGGGGAGCGCGTCTGGGATCCGCTCCTTGAGGGGGGGCTAGGGCTGGGAACTGTTCAGGTGGGGTTGCTCTTCGCCATGCCAAGCCACAGCCACCAGCACGGCCGCCACCACCAGTCTTTCGACCTGCCAAGCCACACCCTCCAGCTAGACCACCTCCACCTGCTCCACGCCGCCAAGTGCCGCCAGTAGTAGCACCACGCCAAGTTCCGCTACCTGCTCCACGCCGCCAAGTGCCGCCAGTCGCAGCTTCACGACGCCAAGTGCCGCCAGTCGCAGCTCCACGACGCCAAGTCCCGCCAGTCGCAGCTCCACGCCAAGACCCCTCAAGCCAAGACCAAGTCCAAGACACACCACGCCAAGTCCAAGACACACCACGCCAAGACCAAGTCCAAGACACACCACGCCAAGACCAAGTCCAAGACACACCACGCCAAGACCAAGTCAGAGACACACCATGCCAAGACCAAGACCAACCATGGCCACGACAAGCTTCGCCACGCCAAGACGCGCCACGCCAAGCTTCTACGCCTGCCATGACGACGACGCTGTGCCTGTCTTCTCGTCGGCCACAGATATGGCCGCAACCTGGTCGTCCGCCACGCCAAGTGCGGCCACTTCATCGTTTGCCACGGATGTGGCCCTCCCCGGGTCGCCCACCTCGCCTCTGGCGGCGGCGTTCCACTCGCCGCCGCCACATGACTATGCCTCTGTGGATTCGGGGCCACTTGGCCTGGCGACCCACCGCCATGTCCCCCTCCCGCCCTCCCATGACTCTTGTTCATTTTTTTGTGTTGGGACATCTGGGATCTGTCCGTAAGGGGGGGGCTCTGTCATGTCTGTGTTAATCATGTTTTTGTTTTGCTTGGTTTTTGGACTTTTTTTTTTTAGTTCCTGGTTTCACTTCCTTGTTTTGTTTTCACCTGTCATGTCACGCACCTGTTTCACGTTTTGAGTCACGCACCTGTTTTCACTGATCATGTCACTATTTAAATCTGTCATTTTCTGTTGGTCTTTCTGGCGACATCACATTCACCTTCTCCGTACATTCATGCTCCACATTTATGCTCTGCCTTCTTTATGATCATGCGTCTTCATGTCCTGTACTATGCCAAGTAAGTGTTTGTTGATTGTTCATAGTTTTTGTGCCCACGTGCATGTCTTTTGTTTCATAGTCAAGTTTGTACCTCCGCTGTGAGCGCCTTTTGTTTATTCCTTTTTATTGTCCTTATATTAAATTATGTACTCACCTCCAAGCCACGTCCGGTCCACATCATTTGCACCACGGGAGAACAAATCACGCCATAGACCAAGTCATGACAAAAAGTGAGCGCCACAGTTTAATCAAAGTTAAAGTTACTTCTAAAGTGTGCATCAAAGCTAGTTACATTCTCTTAGTGCCAGGCTGATGGGGAAACAAGGTTGGGGATATAATTTGTTATGTAAATGTATTTTTTGTTGTGTTTTAGTGTCCATTAATCCATCCATTTTCTACCGCTTGTCCCTTTCGGAGTGGCGGGGGTGCTGGAGCCTATCCCAGCTGCATTCGGGCAGAAGGCGGGGTACACCCTGGACAAGTCTCCACCTGTACAATTTGTTACTCCATATTCATGCTGTTTAGCGATTTTTCGCCCACCAGCAGGTGTTTCTGCTCTGCAATAAAACTCATCTGTACCCAGAAATGCAGCGTTGATAAAGCCTGGTATATACTCTCGAGTCATGTAACTTGCGTGAGCGACGCCGTCTTGCTCCTCCCCCTGCAGAGTCGTGTATAAAGAGAGTATGGCCAACTAAACAACAGGCGCCATGACTGCTACCAAGGACGTGTGCGGCTGTGCCCAGATGAATGCAATTACTGTCGTTTTGACGTTAGATTTTCTGACAAAATAAAACAAAATAATACACTTTATTGCCAAAAGTATTTGGCCACGTGCCTTGACTCACATATGAACTTGAAGTGCCATCCCATTACTAACCCATAGGGTTCAATATGATGTCAGTCCACCTTTTGCAGCTATTACAGCGTCAACTCTTCTGGGAGGGCTGTCCACAATGTTGCGGAGTTTGTTTATAGGAATTTTCCACCATTCTTCCAAAAGTGCATTGGTGAGGTCACACACTGATGTTGGCCTGGCTCTCAGTCTCCATTCTAATTTATCCCAGAGGTGTTGTATCGCAGTGGTCCCCAACCTTTTTGTAGCTGGGGACCGGTCAAGGCTTGAAAATTTGTCCCACGGACCGGGGGGGGAGGTGGTGGGTGGGGGGGGTCTGGATTTTTTTTTTCTTTTTTTTTTTTTTTTCACAAAGAAATACAATCATGTGTGCTTACGGACTGTATACCTGCAGACTGTATTGATCTATATTGACATACACATACACAATATGTATATATTGTGTTTTTTATGTTGATTTAATTTTAAAAAAATATATATATATTTTTGTTTTTGTTTTTGTTTTTTGTTTTTTGTTTTTTTTTGCGCGGCCCGGTACCAATCGGTGGTTGGGGACCACTGTTCTATCGGGTTAAGGTCAGGACTCTGTGCAGGCCAGTCAAGTTCATCCACACCAGATTCTGTCATCCATGTCTTTATGGACCTTGCTTGGTGCACTGGTGCACAGTCATGTTGGAAGAGGAAGGGGCCCGCTCCAAACTGTTCCCACAAGGTTGGGAGCATGGAATTGTCCAAAATGTTTTGGTATCCTGGAGCATTCAAAAAGTTCCTTACACTGGAATTAAGGGGCCAAGCCCAACTCCTGAGAAACAACCCCACACCATAATTCCTCCTCCACCAAATTTCACACTCGGCACAATGCAGTCCGAAATGTACCGTTCTCCTGACAACCTCCAAATCCAGACTGGTCCATCAGATTGCCAGATGGAAAAGCGTGATTCATCACTCCAGAGAATGCGTCTCCACTGCTCTAGAGTCCAGTGGCAACGTGCTTTACACCACTGCATCTGACGCTTTGCATTCACTTGGTGATGTATGCCTTAGATGCAGCTGCTCGGCCATGGAAACCCATTCCACAAAGCTCTCTGCGTACTGTACGTGGGCTAATTGGAAGGTCACATGAAGTTTGGAGCTCTGTAGCAACTGACTGTGCAGAAAGTCTTTCCACTATGTCCTTCAGCATCCGCTGACCCCCCTCTGGGGCGGTATAGCTCGGTTGGTAGAGCGGCCGTGCCAGCAACTTGAGGGTTGCAGGTTCAATCCCCGCTTCCGCCATCCTAGTCACTGCCGTTGTGTCCTTGGGCAAGACACTTTACCCACCTGCTCCCAGTGCCACCCACACTGGTTTAAATGTAACTTAGATATTGGGTGTCACTATGTAAAGCGCTTTGAGTCACTAGAGAAAAGCGCTATATAAATATAATTCACTTCACTTCACTCTGTCAGTTTACGTGGCCTACCACTTCGTGGCTGAGTCGCTGTTGTTCCCAAACGCTTCCATGTTCTTATAATAAAGCCGACAGTTGACTTTGGAATATTTAGGAGCGAGGAAATTTCACGACTGTATTTGTTGCACAGGTGGCATCCTATGACAGTTCCACGCTGGAAATCACTGAGCTCCTGAGAGCGGCCCATTCTTTCACAAATGTTTGTAGAAACAGTCTCCATGCCTAAGTGCTTCATTTTATACACCTGTGGCCGAGCCAAGTGATTAGGACACCTGATTCTGATCATTTGGATGGATGGCCAAATACTTTTGGCAATATAGTGTACGTCTATATATAGTTTTAAACATACTCCAGCTACATTCCTACAGCGCAATAAACATAAACAAATACACAGAACGACCAGAAAAATAAGATAATAACCACATCTTGCCAAAATCTTCATTAGTTTTGGGCCAAGTGTGTAACTATGGTGGCTGCCTCCAATGTATTTGTGATCACTCTATGTATCACTCACTATTGTCATGAAGTGGTGGTGACGAACCCCAAAATGCAGAGATGGCAGGTTTAGTACAAGAAAACATGGTTTTAATGTTCAAAAAATGCAAGGAAAACACGAACCATAAACCAGGAAAAAGCAAACAGGGACAGGAGTCAGGATCCAGGGAATAGCTCACAGCATACAAGAAACCGACAGTCCACAGCATACAGTAAACAATACTCCAGCACTGACTGGAAGGCAAGGCAGGTATAAATAGCAGCAAATTGATTGACACCAGGTGTGGCCAGGTGCCAATCAGTCGCAGTTGAGGGGAACAGCGCTAAGGGAGGCAAGCAGGAAACTGAACAAAAATAAGAGTGCTGACAGGAAATAAAACACAAACAGAAGGAAAACTCAAACATAACCAAAACTGTCAGTGACAAGCCTGACAACTATGCATTATTTTCACTAATCTTTCTTTTTTGTAACATGGTAAGTAAATAAGTGTACTTTTGTAGTTATTTACCCATATTTCTACATAATAACTCAGATATGGTAACACTGGCGAGTAGTAGAGAATATGGAGTGATTTTTGGTCCAGAACATTTTGCTTTATTCAATATTGACATATTACTTGCCACTTTATGTTATATATTTTTAATGAGATTTTCAATTCATTCTCTCATCTATTATTACACCCAACATGTTGTTTATTTTACTTTTTCAATGTCCATCTATTTGTATTTGTGTTTGAATTTCTCTGCGACTGTTACCGAATTGCATTTTTTTAGTCTGTTTTTATCAAACCATCTTTTTAATGTGTTTATTTTTTCTGTTATTATTCTTATTAGCTTCTGTGTGTTCTCTTCTGAACAAAACACAGATGTTGTGTCATGTGTTTAAATCGCACAAGACGCTGTAATCAGTGGCTCTCAGGTGTTGGTCGTGAACCTTCACTTCCCATACTTGTCTTATTTCCGGGTTGTTGGGAAAACGATGTAAAAGCTGTCCACAATTGTCGCGGGTGGAGCAGCCCCATGCTGAACAACAGGGCATTTTTATGCTGCGTAAAACTAACAAGGAAGCGCCGCAAACACTTTGCATCAGCTCCAAGTTAGTAGCAATAATGGCGCCCTGTAGTCACACGAGTGCCTTTTGACCAATCATTGAAGAGATCGCCTCAAACTGAGTTGGCCATACTCTATACATAAATCTGCCCCTGCGTACCTTCTAACATTACGTGCATCTCCCAAAAATCCTAGCTGTGCGTCAGCGGCTATGCGGACTGCACAGCTGTGATTGGTCAGCTTTTGCCGAGGAGGTCCCTGAGTACAAGAGCGCAGATGTTGTACTTGAAATACACACATTATTGTATAAAATAAAGTAACAGTAATTGAACATTTGCATACAAACTAATATCGTGTACTTTATATCTCAGTGTGCTCTAAAAATAACAACTGAATGTCTTGTTTTTCAGCTTATTGTGTTGTTATTGTTGTGTCCAGAAGAAGTGACACAACGTACAACACTCTTTTTAACTATTACTGCCAATCTTTTGTGCCAACAACAGGTTCAATTCCCACACATATTTTTTTTTATGTGCACACACGACACTTCTTCACGGTATGTTTGCAAACATGAGAGCATGTAACATCAATAACACATGAACATAAACATTAACACCAGCAGGTTGAAGTTATTTAACAGTTTTGCTTATTTTCCATTACATAGATAGCACTCTCTTTTCCCATGTTCCGAACGGCCAAATAGAGTTGAAAGTTTGCCTGTATTGAGTCTCGACTCGTTCAATGATTGCACAATCCACCTTCACAAACATATTTTCCTGTGGTTTATAAGTCAAACGACTATTAAAAGTAAACTGATTATTCTGAATGATTAGTTCCCGTGCCAACAAAGATGTCAATGTTGCGATTGTCTTTCAGTCTTCACAAGAAGGTAAATATCTAGTCAATGACAGCTGCAAATACTCCTTCTGGAGATACTGCCCCTAGGGTTTTGGATAAGAATTGCAAGTCAGCTCCCACGGAAGAGCTATAAACCAACCAAGACATCGCAAGTTACGTGGCGCTACACTATGTGCCAGCCTTAAAGAGGAACTGCACTTTTTTTTGGAATTATGCCTATCATTCACAATCATTGTGAGAGACAAGAACACACATCTTTTTTTAGGATTCTAAAGATAAAGAAAATAACGCTTGCAAGATGTGGCTAATGGGAGTCCCATATGTTGCCTTCAAAGCCCTCTTAAACAACTTCAAAACTTTTATCAATGTTTTTTTGTATACACGCTGCAAGTATATATATTGTAGTCCATAACAATGTGTAATATATATACAATATTTACCGTATTTTCGTCATTTTAAGCATTACCGAAACATTTCCTCAGCGCATTGATTTCAGTGCCCACACCTCCGACTTCCATCAACAAATGTGTGTTCCTGCTCCCAGAAAACAAACGTGTGTGTTTTCTCATCATGGCAGACTTCATAATAAATGACTAAAATGACTATTTTTGGACTAATGAGGATTCACAACTTTATATTTTTGAACTTGAATATACAGAGGATGAACTGCTGCCTATAGAAGCTGAGCGAGCATGAAGAGAGGGTGAAACATTGGAGCAGACGGAAGCCGAGAGAGTTAGGACCGGCATGACTTGATGTTTTAAATGTGTAGCTTGGAGCCAAGCTATGCCGGCAGAAATGGAGTGCTTTTGCTGCACGAAGTGGTACACAGTATTATTATCGATGGAAGCTTTTTGGATCCGGCAAGGAAGGCACTGCTGAAAGAAACTGACAAACTGTTTCTAACAAACCCTGCAGTGGTAGAAACTTTTTTCCATCTACCCAAAATCAACTGGAAACTTCCCCGGCCAGCTTGAACAAACAAAAAACTGTCCATCGAGTAAGTCACTATAATATTGATCATGATACTTGCAGCACATCATGCTTGTTAGTGAAACTACCTACACTGCATGTTGAGCTAGCTGTGTACAAACAAAACATGAAATGTGGGCTAATACTTTACAGATACTGTAATAAAAGTTAAAGTACCACTGATAGTCACACACACACTAGGTGTGGTGAAATTACCCTCCGCATTTGACCCATCCCCTTGTTCCACCCCTGGGAGGTGAGGGGAGCAGTGAGCAGCAGCGGTGGCCGCGCTCTGTAATCATTTGGTAATTTAACCCCCAATTCCAACCCCTTGATGCTGAGGGTCTTATTTTTATAGTCTTTGGTATGACTCGGCCGGGGTTTGAACTCACGACCTACCGATCTCAGGGCGGACACTAACCACAAGGCCACTGAGCAGGCCTTAAGTAATATGATTGTTCATTTTTTTAGTCAGTACCGATTGGTTTCCTATCGCATTACAAACTCAAAAGCAATTCAGCTGAAGCTAGCTTACGTCTAATGCCGTAGCATGCCGTAGCAAGGCGATGTGTCACTACACTAGAAAAACTGATTGTCAGTGTTCGTTATTACAGTGTCGGCACTTGGTTATTATGCAGGTTACGGAATATAAATGAACTATTTTTTGGCGGTTTTTGGATGTATTTTTAGAGTGATTTACAGGCAGAATGGATTGTTCCCATTGACAGCATTGCTATTCACCTGAACAAGTGGATTATTACAAATTAGAATGCAAATAAAACAAAAAATGTGTTCTTGTGTCTCAAGGATTTTTAACGTTAGGCAAAATTCCCCCCAAATAAGTGCAGTTCCCCTTTCAAGTTTAATGTGAAGTAATGTAACGTCAAAGACAATTGCAATATATATCATGTTATGTCATGATTCAGGCAAGGTAAAAAAAAATTGACATGTTTAAGGTGTTTAAAAGAAATACATAATTTTTAGAAATTGTTTTAGTACTTGAGGTAATGTTTGTCAAGGTAACTATTAAAGTGTAATACATTATGTAAAAGGGTCAAGTAGACCACTGTTAAGAGTTACTAATTGTATTTTTTTGTTCTCGTAGTTCTTACGGTGTGTTCACAGAAAAGAAGGTGAATAAAGATTATGAACCATCAGTTTAGGAAGCCATCTGCTACAGGGACTACTTAAAACTATAAAAATGGGACCCATTACCTCCCTGCTTGGCACTCAGCATCTAGGGTTGGAATTGGGGGTAAAATCACCAAAATGATTCCCGGGCACGGCCACCGCTGCTGCTCACTGCTCCCCTCCAGGGGGTGAACAAGGGGATGGGTCAAATGCAGAGAATAATTTCACCACACCTAGTGTGTGTGTGACAATCATTGGTACTTTAACTTTAACTTTAACTTTTAACTGCAACAGTGCAGCTCTTTGGCTATCACCTAAAGTTGAACTTTTTGAGAAATCCAGCACAAATTTGTTCAACAAAGAAACCTGATGTGGAGTGTCTACCCACTGCTAAGATCACTGCTGGTGGGGAAAAAAATGACCATGGAAAATCATCACATGCAGAGATCACCACCTACTGGTAAATTCTCACACCGCTTCATCAGTTTTGTCATTCATTCAACCTCCAGTTGTGCTGCTCTGTTAAAATGTAAGGGCATATTTAATCAATATTGTTCTGAAGTTTGAAACCAGACAAGTACTCTACACTCTACATGTAATTAAATACGTATGATTGTAAATATTTGCAACATTTGACAACTGATTGGCAACACTTAAATTGGCCCTAGTGTGTGAATGTGAGTGTGAATGTTGTCTGTCTATCTGTGTTGGCCCTGTGATGAGGTGGCGACTTGTCCAGGGTGTACCCCGCCTACCGCCCGAATGCAACTGGGATAGGCTCCAGCACCCCCCGCGACCCCGAAAGGGACAAGCGGGGAAAAAATGGATGGATGGATGGACAAAGATGATCACAGCACAAGTTTCAGTACATTTGTTGTATACCAAGTGAGGAAGTATGCATGTTTATAGATCTCTTCTATGTCAATTACATTTTTGTTTGAACACGTTATAGTTTATATGTATTCTGCACACACAAAACTGTTTCATTGCGTAGAGTAAATGACAACTACATCTTAAAGCTATGGGGAGTTGAATGGAGTGCCAGTCTTTGCTCTAACCAGCAGACACTGATTCAGACTTAACTTGTTTGTGGTCTAAAGAAGAAAAACATAATGTTAATGAATATTCCAAGAGCATGAAAACTGCAGTTAAAAACGTTCAGATATTCTCCCATTCGTTTGAAATAAAAACTTTTTTAATCGATAACCTAGATTTTTTTGACAAACCCCACCATCCACCCATCCATTTCTACCGCTTGTCCCTCTCAGGGTTGCGGGGGGCTGGAGCCTATCCCAGCTGCACTATGGCGGAAGGCAGTGTACACCCTTACGGGTCACACTTTTCCAGCAGATATATTCCTCAGATTTAAGTAACTTTTCTCACATTTAGCTAATTTTCATCACATTTAAGTTTAAATTAAATGTTGACTCTAAATATTATAAATAAATCTTAAATCTACACTTAAATCTTAAATCTAAATCTAAATGTTAAATGTAAATCTTAATCAAAATGTGAGCACTAAATCTTAAATCTAAACCTAAATCTTCAATCTAAAATCTAAATCTAAATGTTAAATGTAAATCTTAATCAAAATGTGAGCACTAGATATTAAATCTAAACCTAAATCTTAAATCTAAACTTAAATGTCAAATATAAACCTAAATGTTAAATATAAATCTTAAATCTAAATGTGAGCGCTATATGTAAAATCCAAATCTTGAATTTAAATCTAAACGTGTGCGCTAAATCTCTCGCCAAGTGTAAAGATGAATATGTATAGGATGTCAATATTCCACCAATCTGACACCTCTCAGCCGCAAACCGCTCCCACATCTCTGCCTCTCAGTGCAGAAAAAGGAAACATGACAGATGCTCAATGACAAATAATGCCAATAAAGTTGCGTAATTTTTAAAAATGTTAGCTTCAAGTGTGTGAGTGTGCATGGTGTTAAAGTCAATTGGACACTCAAACACGTCGACACTGCACTTCCGCGTTTGACAATGAATGGAATTGATTCTAATTAGACCGAGGCACGCAGTCTCTTGGAATACACCTCTTACTATTTGTGTGTGTCTTTCATCAGTCTTACTTCATGATTGTGTCACATATGAACATCACTTTGCTGTAAACAACACAGTCACTGTCATAATAAGTTTGCTGCAAGCAGCAGCCGCTATTACGCTTGCTTTGGATGGGTTCTAAAGAATATGTCTTAATCGTGAGCTAAATGGTAAAAACCTGATCATAGTGAGTTTGAATTCAAGTCATCTTTCCTTCATCTTACTTCCTTTTAAATCAAGCACGCCCATCCAGCAGACAGCGGTGCTGTGTCGTGCTGCGAGGAGCAGGAAGATGGAAAATGAGCATATTAAAAGGCGTATATCGACCTGCCCCAGATCCGAAACTCTCACCAAATGATGACTTCACACTCACTATGATCAGGTTTTTACCATTTAGCTCAGAATTCAGACATATTCTTTAGAACTGATCAAAAGCGAGCATGTCAGCTGGTTTCTGCTTTGTAGCAAACTTATATGACAGTGACCGCCTTGTTTACAGCGAGAGTTGTTTACAGTTCATATGTGACACAATCAAGAAATAAGAGGGCAGCAAAAGGATGAAAGACACAAATATAAATATGTGTATTCATGCACACTGCATGCCTCGGTGTAAGAATCAATTCCATTCATTGTCAAAAACGGAGGTGAAGCGATCAGGTGTTTGAGTGTCTGATTGCCTTTTATAAATTGTCTTTACCCAACACACCTTGCACACCCACACGTTTGGAGCTAACTTTTTTTTTTTAGTTATGAAACTTTATTGCCATTTTTTGTCATTGAGCATCTGTCATGTTTCCTTCTTCCGCAGTAAGAAGATAAGTAATATGTAGGTTTACATTTAACTTTTAGGTTTAGATTTAGCATTTAGCACTCACATTTAGATGTAGATTTAGATTTAAGATTTAGGTTTAGATTTAAAGCAGCACTAAGTAACTTTCAACCTTCATAAAATATTTTCATAACTTTTGGGATGATACATGGACTTAAAACTATTTGAATGACACCTCTGTCATGGCTTGAAAGGGCCTGTATCACTTTTGCTGGCACTTAGTCATTGAAAAGGGTGGCAGGAACCCTGCAACAACAAAAAATACAAATGTGCTGACTTGCTTTATGGCATACATCACTCCCCCTTTACCACTCCCCATTTCCCCATTTGTTAAAAAAACAAACAAAAAAACAAAAAGAAGAAGAAGAATGCTTACTTGCAATTACTGCTATCATGGTTGAATTTCCAAAACAAACCAAAGTAAGGAAAAGTTTTGTCTGAGGAGGAAAAAAAAGAAAAACGGAGCTTACCCTAATAAAAGGACAGTCAGGATAAACATTCTCTTGGCTTTCACTCGCTGGTGTGAGCTCAAAGACCAGAAATTTCAGACCGATGCTGCCTTGGCTCTGTTCCTGCTGGGCTAGTAAGTGACTTCCGATGCTCAAATCAAAATGATAATGCTAATGTTAGCTATCAAAAAAAAATCTCCCCTTTGTTTGCGTCAGACCTGCATCCGCCCGATACATTCTTCTTAGTAGCGTCATGTTTGTAGCGCAATCCAAGATCATTTCTTGATAGTGTCTGCTATTTAACATTAGTATAGCCATTAGAGATATAATCCATCCATCCATCCCTTTTTTACCGCTTGTATATTTGTGGCAATATTACACCATGTCAGTATGATGCTAAAAGCGCTGGTCATCATGGGAAATGTGGTCTTCTTCTGGCAAAACACTACCTTTGGTCCACTGGCGCCACCAAAATCAACCAAAACTGAAAGATCTTAAGTGGGGCTTGAAGCGCTCACATTTAACATTTAGCTCTCACGTTTAGATTTAGATTTAGATTTAGATTTAACATTTAGGTTTAGATTTAACATTTAGGTTTAGGTTTAACATTTGGGTTTAGATTTAACATTTAGTAAACAAATAGATTTATATTTAGGATTTAGGTTTATATTTAATATTTAGATATAATATTTAGAGTCAACATTTAATCTAAATTTAAATGTAATAAATCTTAGAAATATATATGTTAGAAAAGTGTGACTGAACTTTTACATTCGGACAAGTCGCCCCCTCATCGCAGGGCCAGACAACATTCATACTCACCCCATTTCTTTAATTCAAAATACATGTTATCATACAGTATATCAAGGAGTGATTGCATTACAGTAATTACACTGAGGGAAAAAATATACACTCAAAGATCTAAAATTTGTCCATGTACAGATAATTCTATTTACTCTCAAATATGGTTGACTGTGGGCTGTGGTTTATATATTTCCTCACTGTATATATGTTGTGTGTGCATTGCCATGAAGTGTACCAAGTATGCTGCTTAAGGGGAAGTGTACTGAAATTGAATACGAATAGGGCTACGACGATTAATTGATTAATTTGATTAGAAAAAAAGTTTTGACTTATATTCTGTTGCTTCAATTAATCTTTTAACCACATTTATAAAAGAATGTATCGATCCGGACGACATGAAACTTTAAATATGTGGACATTCCACACACATGAGAGTGGCGGTGTGTGTGTGTGTGTGTGTGTGTGTGTGTGTGTGTGTGTGTGTGTGTGTGTGTGTGTGTGTGTGTGTGTGTGTGTGTGTGTGTGTGTGTGTGTGTGTGTGTGTGTGTGTGTGTGTGTGTGTGTGTGTGTGTGTGTGTGCGTGCGTGTGTGCGTGTGTGCGTGGCGCCAAACAGCGGATAGGCTATATATTTATTTTTAGGTAATACACACATGTTAAAAGTGCAATTTCAATGTTGATGATGTGCATTTATTACAAAAAATAATTATGGTAAGCAAACAAAAAAAAAATGTATTTTGACATTTTCCCCTGTATAGCATGTTTTATCCTATTACTCAATTAATTGAACAAAATAATCAATAGATTACTCAATTACTAAGATAATCGATAGCTTCAGCTTTATATCAGAGCAGTCATGCCTATAATACCGGAAAACAAAGAAGATCTTTATTGTCACATGTATATTAACCAGACCCAGTCTCATGTGTGTCTACACAATTTGAAAGTTTCATGGTTATTATTGGATCAAGGAAATGAAACAAATACACATTCACGCATATCTTTTCCAGGGGCCGCAGGGGAGAAGAAAAATAATAGCCGTCGTCCTTGCAATCCTTATCTGTGCTGGCTCTTTGGCAGGAATGAATACTGTGTACCGGTATTTTTTTTTGGACCGGTTCCTAATTAGGTCAATCTAGGAATACCGTTAAGATTCTGGACTAATGACACTGCTATCGATATTTTTTTTATCAAGCTGTCCATCGCAATTATGACATGGTGTCACATTCACTTCAAGTGCCGCCACTACGCACAGGTAGATGATTATCAAGTTGCAGTCAAGATCGAAGAACTCGGACAACAGAGACTCTTACCAGGAGGACTTTGACTTCGATTCACAGACGCCTGTAGAGAACTGGGACAACACAGACCCTTACCAGGATTACTTTGATTTGGATACACAGACGCAGACGCGGTACCATGAGTATGCAGCTGCGCTTCCAAACATTTGATCGCTTGCCCGTACATGCGTGTCACGTACGTAACTTTGGTTAAATATATAAGCTTTATGAACCTTGGGTTAGGTGAACGGTCCTTTGAACTGAGTGAGTGTGTGTGTTGTGCAGGTGTTTGAATTGTATTGGCGGGTTATATGGACGGGAGCTAGTAGCTAGGAGCTAGGAGCTAGCATAACAAACACCTAGGTTTTTATGCGGGATTAATTTGTGGCATATTAAATATAAGCCTGGTTGTGTTGTGGCTAATAGAGTATATATA